>NW_027423013.1:5042500-5045000 GCF_048934315.1 Petromyzon marinus
TAGTGTCTCTGAGTACAGTCGTTTAGCCTCTCTCACCGCTTTGCTAAACCTGTTCTTCGACTCCTTGAATCTGTCTCTATCCCCACTCCTAAACGCTTCCTCCTTCTCCAACCTCAACCTTTTGAGCTTTGCTGAGAACCAGGGCTTGTTGTTGTTAAAGTTCACCCTGGTACGTGTTGGGATACAGCAGTCCTCACAGAAGCTGATGTACACAGCCTCTGTGAGTTCATCCAGACTATTGGTAGCAGTCGTGAACATATCCCAGTCAGTACAGTCTAAGCACGCCCGCAAATCTTCCACAGCCTCACTGGTCCACTGTTTAGATGTCCTCACAGCAGGTTTACAGAGTTTTAGTTGCTGCCTGTATGCACGAATCAGGTGGACCAAGGGAGTTCTGTGCGAGCCGAACAGCCCCGTGACCCACAAGAGAAACATCCCCGCCAAATTCGAGCGTTTGACGGGGTCTATCCGTGAAAAAATATTCACGTTTTTGAGTGCACATGCATTTCTGCTGCAAATGCCTCTGGAAGTTTCATGCCGTTCGTATGCCAATTGTGGCAACACGAAAATGACCCGTTTTCCCATTCCGAGGGATTTCTGTGCGACCCTAACAGCCCCGTGAGCCACAAGAGACACATCCCCGCCAATTTCTAGCGTTTCACGGGGTCTATCCGTGAAAAATATAGACGTTTTTGAGTGCACATGCATTTCTGCTGCAGATGCCTCTGGAAGTTTCATGCCGTTCGTACGCAATGTGGCAACACGAAAATGACCCCTTTTCCCATTCCGAGGGATTTCTGTGCGACCCTAACTAACAGCGCCCGTGAGCCACAAGAGAGACATCCCCGCCAATTTATAGCGTTTCACGGGGTCTATCCGTGAAAAATATAGACGTTTTTGAGTGCACATGCATTCCTGCTGCAAATGCCTCTGGAAGTTTCATGCCGTTCCTATGCAATGTGGCCACACAAAAATGACCCGTTTTCCCATTCCGAGGCATTTCTGTGCGACCCTAACAGCCCCGTGAGCCACAAGAGAGACATCCCCGCCAACTTCTAGCGTTTGACGGGGTCTATGCGTGAAAAATATTAAAATTTTTGAGTGCACGTGCCTTTCTGCTGCAAATGCCTCTGGAAGTTTCATGGCGTTCCTATGCAATGTGGCAACACGAAAATGACCCCTTTTCCCATTCCGAGGGAGTTCTGTGCCACCCTAACAGCCCCGTGAGCCACAAGAGACACATCCCCGCCAATTTCTAGCGTTTCACGGGGTCTATCCGTGAAACATATAGAAGTTTTTGAGTGCACATGCATTCCTGCTGCAAATGCCTCTGGAAGTTTCATGCGGTTCGTACGCAATGTGGCAACACGAAAATGACCCGTTTTCCCATTCCCAGGGATTTCTGTGCGACCCGAACAGCCCCGTGAGCCACAAGAGACACATCCCCGCCAATTTCTAGCGTTTCACGGGGTCTATCCGTGAAAAATATCAATTTTTTTTTGACTGCACATGCATTTCTGCTGCAAATGCCTCTGGAAGTTGCATGCGGTTCGCATGCAATGTGGCGACACGAAAATGACCCGTTTTCCCATTCCGAGGGATTTCTGTGCCACCCTAACAGCCCCGTGAGCCACAAGAGAGACATCCCCGCCAATTTCTAGCGTATCACGGGGTCTATCCGTGAGAAATATTCACTTTTTTGAGTGCACATGCATTCCTGCTGCAAATGCCTCTGGAAGTTTCATGCGGTTCGTATGCAATGTGGCGACACGAAAATGACCCGTTTTCCCATTCCGAGGGATTTCTGTGCCACCCTAACAGCCCCGTGAGCCACAAGAGAGACATCCCCGCCCACTTCTAGCGTTTCACGGGGTCTCTCCGTGAAAAATATCACATTTTTTGAGTGCACATGCATTCCTGCTGCAAATGCCTCTGGAAGTTTCATGCGGTTCGCATGCAATGTGGCGACACGAAAATGACCCGTTTTTTCCCATTCCGAGGGATTTCTGTGCCACCCTAACAGCCCCGTGAGCCACAAGAGACACATCCCCGCCAATTTCTAGCGTTTCACGGGGTCTATCCGTGAAAAATATTCAATTTTTTGACTGCACATGCATTTCTGCTGCAAATGCCTCTGGAAGTTTCATGCGGTTCGCATGCAATGTGGCGACACGAAAATGACCCGTTTTCCCATTCCGAGGGATTTCTGTGCCACCCTAACAGCCCCGTGAGCCACAAGAGAGACATCGCCGCCAATTTCTAGCGTTTCACGGGGTCTATCCGTGAAAAATATTCACTTTTTTGACTGCACATGCATTCCTGCTGCAAATGCCTCTGGAAGTTTCATGCCGTTCGCATGCTATGTGGCAACACGAAAATGACCCGTTTTCCCATTCCGAGGGATTTCTGTGCCACCCTAACAGCCCCGTGAGCCACAAGAGACACATCCCCGCCAATTTCTAGCGTTTCACGGGGTCTATCCGTAAAAATGTAGCACGCA
>NW_027423013.1:5052500-5055000 GCF_048934315.1 Petromyzon marinus
AAAGGCTTGGCTTAACGGCGAGGGCCAACATGATGCCCTCGTAGAAACTGCCACAGCATTGATGCTTTGTCCGATGAGATTGGTGAAAAACAAAGGCAAACGTTCAAAACCTGAGAACGACATTATTAAACCCAGGATATTACCCACACGATCTTGGATGAAGAAGAGAGCGGAAAAACGAGGAAGCTTCATGAAGCACCAGAAGCTCTTCTTTAAGAACCGCTCTCTTCTTGCGTCCTTAGTCCTGGATGGCACTGAACGTCATGAATGCCGAATCCCGAACGCAGATGTATATCGTTTTTACTGCGAAAAATGGGAGAAGGTGTTGCCATTCAATGGCCTGGGCCAATTTAAGTCATCAGGTGTTGCAAATAACGAATACTTTGAGCCCCTAATTTCGGTGGAGGAAGTTCAGACTGCCATACGGGCCATTAAACCAACGTCAGCAGCTGGGCCAGATGGCCTAACAAGGGCTGCAATCTGTGCTGCCGACCCCGAGGGTCGGACACTGACAGCCCTATTTAATGCATGGATGATTACAGGAATTATTCCCAAAGAGTTGAAAAAGAATAGGACGATTCTTATTCCTAAGGTTATGGACGATGAAAAGCTGAAAGAATTGGGGAACTGGAGACCAATAACGATTGGTTCAATGATTCTGAGATTATTTTCCAGAATAATGACTGCACGTCTTGCTCGTGCTTGTCCCTTAAACCCAAGGCAGCGTGGTTTTATAGCGGCATCTGGCTGCTCTGAAAATCTTAAGGTGCTACAGGACCTTATGAGACACGCTAAGAAATTGCACAGGCCGTTGGCTGTCATGTTCATCGACATAGCGAAAGCTTTTGACTCGGTTTCGCATGCTCATATTTTATGGGTGTTAAGGCACAAGAAAGTAGATGAACACGTGGTGGGCATCATCCAGAACGCCTACGATCGGTGTACGACCTCGTTCAAAAGCAATGGCGAGTCGACTCGAGAAATTAGCATACGTGTTGGTGTCAAACAGGGTGACCCCATGTCACCCCTGCTCTTCAATCTTGCCATGGACCCTTTGATATGCACCCTAGAGTCACACGGAGTTGGGTACTCCATTGATACCGACCACGTGACAGCTCTTGCGTTTGCTGATGATTTGGTGTTGGTGAGCGAATCTTGGGTTGGTATGGCCGCCAATCTAGCGATCTTGGAATCATTTTGTGGGCTATCGGGATTGGAGGTTCAGGCCAGAAAGTGCCAGGGCTTCATGATAAGCCCAACCAAAGATTCATATACGGTGAACAACTGCGACCCATGGACTATCAAAAATAAAGATGTCCATATGATCCAACCTGATGAATCAACGAAATACCTTGGTCTGAAAATTGGCCCTTGGACTGGCACTATACAGCCTGATCTACATTGTCAGCTAAAGACATGGATCTCGAAAATCGATGAGGCGCCTCTGAAGCCAACTCAGAAGGTTGAACTACTCAATGCCTATGCCCTACCCAGATTGTTATATCCTGCAGACCACTCGGACTGCAAGCAATCAACTCTCCGTGGGTTGGACCAAGAGATTAGAAAGGCGGTAAAAGGATGGCTCCACCTTCCCGCTTCAACTTGTGATGGACTGTTATATGCCAGAGCCCGAGACGGAGGCCTTGCCATCTTGAAACTGGAAAAAACAATCCCTTCGGTTCAAGTTAGAAGGCTGCAACGTATAGCAAACTCGTCCGATGCTATCACCCGTAATATTGTGTCCTCGCAGGGTATGGAGGAAGAATACCGTAATTTGTGGGTACGAGCAGGGGGTGACAGTGATGCAATCCCAACATTCGTTCTCAGGGACTCGGTGTCAAAAGAACCTGTATATCCGAGACCCTGCGATTGGAGGGAGCATGAATTTCAGAGATGGTGCGAAAAGCCGGTTCAAGGAAGGGGCATTGTAAACTTTGCGCATGATAGAATCAGTAATGCTTGGTTGAGGCCATGGTGCGGCTTTAAACAATGCTTTTTTATCGCAGCACTACAACTAAGGGCAAATATTTACCCAACAAGAGAAAGCTTGAACAGAGGCAGAGATGGGGCCTTACGTTCCTGCAGGAAATGCTCTGCCAGACTCGAGTCCCTTTCGCACATTCTCGGTCAATGTCCTGCAGTACAGAAAGCAAGAATTGCGCGACATAACAAGATCAGTAACATTCTGGCAGACGAAGCGGCTAGATTGGGCTGGTCTGTATACAAAGAGCCACGGTTCATATCCGAGACGGGAGAGATGAGAAAGCCTGACCTCGTGTTTGCAAAAGATGAGGAGGCGGTTGTGATCGATGTCACCGTCCGTTTTGAGCTTTCAAAGAATACCTTGTCAGATGCTGCCTCGCACAAAGTTTCGTACTATACCCCTCTTGGTGATCAAGTCAAAGTGCTGACGAAGGCTAGCAAGGTCACATTCTTTGGATTCCCGGTTGGGGCAAGAGGAAAGTGGCCCCTTGAGAATAACGAGGTACTTACCTCCCTG
>NW_027423013.1:5060000-5062500 GCF_048934315.1 Petromyzon marinus
GGTAGATTGCAGGCAATTACCTTCTCAGCAGTGTGCATGATACGCTGCAGTCTGCTCTTGTCCTTGGCAGTGGCAGCAGCGTACCAGACGGTTATGGAGGAGGTGAGGATGGATTCAATGATCGCTGTATAGAATTGCACCATCATTGTCTTTGGCAGGTTGCATTTCTTCAGCTGCCGTCGAAAGTACATCCTCTGTTGAGCTCTCTTGGCGAGGGAGCTGATGTTCAGTTCCCACTTGAGGTCCCGGCAGAGAATAGTGCCCAGGAAGCGGAAGGACTCCACAATTTTGACTGCGGAGTCTAACAGGGTGATGGCGGTGAGTGGGGCTGTATTCTTCCTGAAGTCCACAACCATCTCAACTGTCCTTAGAGCATTTAGCTCTAAGTTGTTCTGGCTACACCAGGTCACCAGGTTGTCAGCTTCCCACCTATAGTCAGACTCATCCCCACCAGAGATCAGCCCAATGAGGGTGGTGTCGTCCGACAAACTTCAAGAGTTTGACGGACAGATGATTGGAGGCGCAGCTGTTGGTATACAGGGAGAAGAGCAGTGGGCAAAGGACGCAGCCCTGAGGAGTTCCCGTGCTGATGGACCTGGAGTCAGAGACTTCTGTTCCCGGCTTAACGCACTGCTTCCTGTCAGAGAGGAAGTCTGTGATCCACCTGCAGGTGGAGTAGGGCACGTTCAGCTGGAAGAGCTTGTCCTGAAGCAGGGCAGGGATGATGGTGTTGAAGGCAGAGCTGAAGTCCACAAACAGGATCCTGGCGTAGGATGCTGGGGCGTCCACATGCTGTAGGGTGAAGTGGAGGGCCATGTTAACTGCGTCGTCCACAGACCTGTTGGCTCTGTAGGCAAACTGAAGGGGGTCCAGGAGAGGGTCTGTGATGGCTTTGAGGTGTGCCAGGAGCAGGCGCTCAAAAGACTTCATTACCACAGATGTAAGGGCGACCGGTCTGTAATCATTTAGTCCTGTTGGCCTTAGCTTTTTGGGCACAGCGATGATGGTGGAGGACTTGAGACAGGCTGGTACATGGCATGTCTCCAGGGAGGTGTTAAAGATGTTGGTGAACACCGGAGACAGCTGGTCAGCGCAGTGCCTGAGGGTGGCTGGAGAGACAGAGTCCGGCCCGGCTGCTTTGCGTGGATTCTGCCTCTTGAAAAGCCCATTAACTTCTCCCTCCTGAAAGGAGAGAGTCGTTTCTGTAGTATGGGTGGGGGATGGGGCCTCTTGGGTGGGAAGGGGTGGTTCAGGACAGTCCAATTGTCTTTCAAATCTACGGTAGAACTCGTTCAGGTCGTTGGCTAGGCGGGAGTCGTTAGTGGTGTGGGGCGCTCTGGGTTTGTAGTTGGTGATGTGCCTGAGCCCTTTGGCAGACAGAAGCAGCGTCGTTAGTAGAGAACTGGTGTTTTAGTGTCTCTGAGTACAGTCGTTTAGCCTCTCTCACCGCTTTGCTAAACCTGTTCTTCGACTCCTTGAATCTGTCTCTATCCCCACTCCTAAACGCTTCCTCCTTCTCCAACCTCAACCTTTTGAGCTTTGCTGAGAACCAGGGCTTGTTGTTGTTAAAGTTCACCCTGGTACGTGTTGGGATACAGCAGTCCTCACAGAAGCTGATGTACACAGCCTCTGTGAGTTCATCCAGACTATTGGTAGCAGTCGTGAACATATCCCAGTCAGTACAGTCTAAGCACGCCCGCAAATCTTCCACAGCCTCACTGGTCCACTGTTTAGATGTCCTCACAGCAGGTTTACAGAGTTTTAGTTGCTGCCTGTATGCACGAATCAGGTGGACCAAGGGAGTTCTGTGCGAGCCGAACAGCCCCGTGACCCACAAGAGAAACATCCCCGCCAAATTCGAGCGTTTGACGGGGTCTATCCGTGAAAAAATATTCACGTTTTTGAGTGCACATGCATTTCTGCTGCAAATGCCTCTGGAAGTTTCATGCCGTTCGTATGCCAATTGTGGCAACACGAAAATGACCCGTTTTCCCATTCCGAGGGATTTCTGTGCGACCCTAACAGCCCCGTGAGCCACAAGAGACACATCCCCGCCAATTTCTAGCGTTTCACGGGGTCTATCCGTGAAAAATATAGACGTTTTTGAGTGCACATGCATTTCTGCTGCAGATGCCTCTGGAAGTTTCATGCCGTTCGTACGCAATGTGGCAACACGAAAATGACCCCTTTTCCCATTCCGAGGGATTTCTGTGCGACCCTAACTAACAGCGCCCGTGAGCCACAAGAGAGACATCCCCGCCAATTTATAGCGTTTCACGGGGTCTATCCGTGAAAAATATAGACGTTTTTGAGTGCACATGCATTCCTGCTGCAAATGCCTCTGGAAGTTTCATGCCGTTCCTATGCAATGTGGCCACACAAAAATGACCCGTTTTCCCATTCCGAGGCATTTCTGTGCAACCCTAACAGCCCCGTGAGCCACAAGAGAGACATCCCCGCCAACTTCTAGCGTTTGACGGGGTCTATGCGTGAAAAATAT
>NW_027423013.1:5090000-5092500 GCF_048934315.1 Petromyzon marinus
GCCTCTTGGGTGGGAAGGGGTGGTTCAGGACAGTCCAATTGTCTTTCAAATCTACGGTAGAACTCGTTCAGGTCGTTGGCTAGGCGGGAGTCGTTAGTGGTGTGGGGCGCTCTGGGTTTGTAGTTGGTGATGTGCCTGAGCCCTTTGGCAGACAGAAGCAGCGTCGTTAGTAGAGAACTGGTGTTTTAGTGTCTCTGAGTACAGTCGTTTAGCCTCTCTCACCGCTTTGCTAAACCTGTTCTTCGACTCCTTGAATCTGTCTCTATCCCCACTCCTAAACGCTTCCTCCTTCTCCAACCTCAACCTTTTGAGCTTTGCTGAGAACCAGGGCTTGTTGTTGTTAAAGTTCACCCTGGTACGTGTTGGGATACAGCAGTCCTCACAGAAGCTGATGTACACAGCCTCTGTGAGTTCATCCAGACTATTGGTAGCAGTCGTGAACATATCCCAGTCAGTACAGTCTAAGCACGCCCGCAAATCTTCCACAGCCTCACTGGTCCACTGTTTAGATGTCCTCACAGCAGGTTTACAGAGTTTTAGTTGCTGCCTGTATGCACGAATCAGGTGGACCAAGGGAGTTCTGTGCGAGCCGAACAGCCCCGTGACCCACAAGAGAAACATCCCCGCCAAATTCGAGCGTTTGACGGGGTCTATCCGTGAAGAAATATTCACGTTTTTGAGTGCACATGCATTTCTGCTGCAAATGCCTCTGGAAGTTTCATGCCGTTCGTATGCCAATTGTGGCAACACGAAAATGACCCGTTTTCCCATTCCGAGGGATTTCTGTGCGACCCTAACAGCCCCGTGAGCCACAAGAGACACATCCCCGCCAATTTCTAGCGTTTCACGGGGTCTATCCGTGAAAAATATAGACGTTTTTGAGTGCACATGCATTTCTGCTGCAGATGCCTCTGGAAGTTTCATGCCGTTCGTACGCAATGTGGCAACACGAAAATGACCCCTTTTCCCATTCCGAGGGATTTCTGTGCGACCCTAACTAACAGCGCCCGTGAGCCACAAGAGAGACATCCCCGCCAATTTATAGCGTTTCACGGGGTCTATCCGTGAAAAATATAGACGTTTTTGAGTGCACATGCATTCCTGCTGCAAATGCCTCTGGAAGTTTCATGCCGTTCCTATGCAATGTGGCCACACAAAAATGACCCGTTTTCCCATTCCGAGGCATTTCTGTGCGACCCTAACAGCCCCGTGAGCCACAAGAGAGACATCCCCGCCAACTTCTAGCGTTTGACGGGGTCTATGCGTGAAAAATATTAAAATTTTTGAGTGCACGTGCCTTTCTGCTGCAAATGCCTCTGGAAGTTTCATGGCGTTCCTATGCAATGTGGCAACACGAAAATGACCCCTTTTCCCATTCCGAGGGAGTTCTGTGCCACCCTAACAGCCCCGTGAGCCACAAGAGACACATCCCCGCCAATTTCTAGCGTTTCACGGGGTCTATCCGTGAAACATATAGAAGTTTTTGAGTGCACATGCATTCCTGCTGCAAATGCCTCTGGAAGTTTCATGCGGTTCGTACGCAATGTGGCAACACGAAAATGACCCGTTTTCCCATTCCCAGGGATTTCTGTGCGACCCGAACAGCCCCGTGAGCCACAAGAGACACATCCCCGCCAATTTCTAGCGTTTCACGGGGTCTATCCGTGAAAAATATCAATTTTTTTTTGACTGCACATGCATTTCTGCTGCAAATGCCTCTGGAAGTTGCATGCGGTTCGCATGCAATGTGGCGACACGAAAATGACCCGTTTTCCCATTCCGAGGGATTTCTGTGCCACCCTAACAGCCCCGTGAGCCACAAGAGAGACATCCCCGCCAATTTCTAGCGTTTGACGGGGTCTATCCGTGAGAAATATTCACTTTTTTGAGTGCACATGCATTCCTGCTGCAAATGCCTCTGGAAGTTTCATGCGGTTCGTATGCAATGTGGCGACACGAAAATGACCCGTTTTCCCATTCCGAGGGATTTCTGTGCCACCCTAACAGCCCCGTGAGCCACAAGAGAGACATCCCCGCCCACTTCTAGCGTTTCACGGGGTCTCTCCGTGAAAAATATCACATTTTTTGAGTGCACATGCATTCCTGCTGCAAATGCCTCTGGAAGTTTCATGCGGTTCGCATGCAATGTGGCGACACGAAAATGACCCGTTTTTTCCCATTCCGAGGGATTTCTGTGCCACCCTAACAGCCCCGTGAGCCACAAGAGACACATCCCCGCCAATTTCTAGCGTTTCACGGGGTCTATCCGTGAAAAATATTCAATTTTTTGACTGCACATGCATTTCTGCTGCAAATGCCTCTGGAAGTTTCATGCGGTTCGCATGCAATGTGGCGACACGAAAATGACCCGTTTTCCCATTCCGAGGGATTTCTGTGCCACCCTAACAGCCCCGTGAGCCACAAGAGAGACATCGCCGCCAATTTCTAGCGTTTCACGGGGTCTATCCGTGAAAAATATTCACTTTTTTGACTGCACATG
>NW_027423013.1:5117500-5122500 GCF_048934315.1 Petromyzon marinus
GTCTTCACCTTGGAAAATAACAAAATCTAATCTAAAACATCTTAAATAAAGCTTGTCTGTAGTCTTCTTTGTAGGCAGAAAATAGTACGTTACAGGACTCTCAAACTGATGTATTCCAAAAATAAAGAATTAAAATAACAAAGTCTAATCTATATAAGCGCTCTTGAATAAAGCAGTGTAAAAAAAAAAATAGCAATATAAAAAAAAACCAAGTCTTCGTCTTGGAAAATAACAAAATCTAAAAGAAAAGAAGTCTTCTTTGTGGAAAATAGTAAAATAAAAAAAACCAAGACTTCACCTTGGAAAATAACAAAATCTAATCTAAAACATCTTAAATAAAGCTTATTTGTAATCTTCTTTGTAGGCAGAAAATAGTAAGTTACAGGACTCTCGAACTGATGTAGTCCAAAAATAAAGAATTAAAATAACAAAGTCTAATCTATATAAGTGCTCTTGAATAGGCTTCGTGTAAAAAAATAGCAATAAAAAAATACCAAGTCTTCGTCTTGGAAAATAACAAAATCTAAAAGAAAAGTCTTCTTTGTGGAAAATAGTAAAATAAAAAACCAAGACTTCACCTTGGAAAATAACAAAATCTAATCTAAAACATCTTAAATAAAGCTGGTTTGTAGTCTTCTCTCGAACTGATGTAGTGCAAAAATAAAGAATTAAAATAACAAAGTCTAATCTATATAAGTGCTCTTGAATAAAGCTTCCTGTAAAAAATACCAAAAAAAATACCAAGTCTTCGTCTTGGAAAATAACAAAATCTAAAAGAAAAGAAAAGTCTTCTTTGTGGAAAATAGTAAAATAAAAAAAACCAAGACTTCACCTTGGAAAATAACAAAATCTAATCTAAAACATCTTAAATAAAGCTTATTTCTAATCTTCTTTGTAGGCAGAAAATAGTAAGTTACAGGACTCTCGAACTGATGTAGTCCAAAAATAAAGAATTAAAATAACAAAGTCTAATCTATATAAGTGCTCTTGAATAAGCTTCGTGTAAAAAATAGCAATATAATAAAAATACCAAGTCTTCGTCTTGGAAAATAACAAAATCTAAAAGAAAGGTCTTCTTTATGGAAAATAGTAAAATAAGAATACCAAGACTTCACCTTGGAAAATAACAAAACCATCTTGAAAAAAGCTTATTTTTAATCTTCTTTGTAGGCAGAAAATAGTAAGGCGAAAATAAAGTCCCCTCTAAGCTCTAAAGTAACAAATACGACGTGTTAAAAAAAAAACTAACAATAAAAAAAAAGAACCAAGACTTCGTCTTGGAAAATAACAATCTAAATTGTGGAAAATAGTAAAATGAAATAAAAACCGACTTCACCTTCGAAAATAACAAAATCAATCTAAAACAAATGACATCTTAAAACAAAACTATTATTTGTTTCGGAGGTTGTCTATGACTGTTCATAGACCGCATAATTTCCACAGAACATTCTCAGAATATCAAGAGAGAAAAGCAGCGTTCTGCGGGAAATCATCTTGGCCAGTGATGTCGTTCTGGGTTTGGTCAGGCCCAGGGAGGTAAGTACCTCGTTATTCTCAAGGGGCCACTTTCCTCTTGCCCCAACCGGGAATCCAAAGAATGTGACCTTGCTAGCCTTCGTCAGCACTTTGACTTGATCACCAAGAGGGGTATAGTACGAAACTTTGTGCGAGGCAGCATCTGACAAGGTATTCTTTGAAAGCTCAAAACGGACGGTGACATCGATCACAACCGCCTCCTCATCTTTTGCAAACACGAGGTCAGGCTTTCTCATCTCTCCCGTCTCGGATATGAACCGTGGCTCTTTGTATACAGACCAGCCCAATCTAGCCGCTTCGTCTGCCAGAATGTTACTGATCTTGTTGTGTCGCGCAATTCTTGCTTTCTGTACTGCAGGACATTGACCGAGAATGTGCGAAAGGGACTCGAGTCTGGCAGAGCATTTCCTGCAGGAACGTAAGGCCCCATCTCTGCCTCTGTTCAAGCTTTCTCTTGTTGGGTAAATATTTGCCCTTAGTTGTAGTGCTGCGATAAAGAAGCATTGTTTAAAGCCGCACCATGGCCTCAACCAAGCATTACTGATTCTATCATGCGCAAAGTTTACAATGCCCCTTCCTTGAACCGGCTTTTCGCACCATCTCTGAAATTCATGCTCCCTCCAATCGCAGGGTCTCGGATATACAGGTTCTTTTGACACCGAGTCCCTGAGAACGAATGTTGGGATTGCATCACTGTCACCCCCTGCTCGTACCCACAAATTACGGTATTCTTCCTCCATACCATGCGAGGACACAATATTACGGGTGATAGCATCGGACGAGTTTGCTATACGTTGCAGCCTTCTAACTTGAACCGAAGGGATTGTTTTTTCCAGTTTCAAGATGGCAAGGCCTCCGTCTCGGGCTCTGGCATATAACAGTCCATCACAAGTTGAAGCGGGAAGGTGGAGCCATCCTTTTACCGCCTTTCTAATCTCTTGGTCCAACCCACGGAGAGTTGATTGCTTGCAGTCCGAGTGGTCTGCAGGATATAACAATCTGGGTAGGGCATAGGCATTGAGTAGTTCAACCTTCTGAGTTGGCTTCAGAGGCGCCTCATCGATTTTCGAGATCCATGTCTTTAGCTGACAATGTAGATCAGGCTGTATAGTGCCAGTCCAAGGGCCAATTTTCAGACCAAGGTATTTCGTTGATTCATCAGGTTGGATCATATGGACATCTTTATTTTTGATAGTCCATGGGTCGCAGTTGTTCACCGTATATGAATCTTTGGTTGGGCTTATCATGAAGCCCTGGCACTTTCTGGCCTGAACCTCCAATCCCGATAGCCCACAAAATGATTCCAAGATCGCTAGATTGGCGGCCATACCAACCCAAGATTCGCTCACCAACACCAAATCATCAGCAAACGCAAGAGCTGTCACGTGGTCGGTATCAATGGAGTACCCAACTCCGTGTGACTCTAGGGTGCATATCAAAGGGTCCATGGCAAGATTGAAGAGCAGGGGTGACATGGGGTCACCCTGTTTGACACCAACACGTATGCTAATTTCTCGAGTCGACTCGCCATTGCTTTTGAACGAGGTCGTACACCGATCGTAGGCGTTCTGGATGATGCCCACCACGTGTTCATCTACTTTCTTGTGCCTTAACACGCATAAAATATGAGCATGCGAAACCGAGTCAAAAGCTTTCGCTATGTCGATGAACATGACAGCCAACGGCCTGTGCAATTTCTTAGCGTGTCTCATAAGGTCCTGTAGCACCTTAAGATTTTCAGAGCAGCCAGATGCCGCTATAAAACCACGCTGCCTTGGGTTTAAGGGACAAGCACGAGCAAGACGTGCAGTCATTATTCTGGAAAATAATCTCAGAATCATTGAACCAATCGTTATTGGTCTCCAGTTCCCCAATTCTTTCAGCTTTTCATCATCCATAACCTTAGGAATAAGAATCGTCCTATTCTTTTTCAACTCTTTGGGAATAATTCCTGTAATCATCCATGCATTAAATAGGGCTGTCAGTGTCCGACCCTCGGGGTCGGCAGCACAGATTGCAGCCCTTGTTAGGCCATCTGGCCCAGCTGCTGACGTTGGTTTAATGGCCCGTATGGCAGTCTGAACTTCCTCCACCGAAATTAGGGGCTCAAAGTATTCGTTATTTGCAACACCTGATGACTTAAATTGGCCCAGGCCATTGAATGGCAACACCTTCTCCCATTTTTCGCAGTAAAAACGATATACATCTGCGTTCGGGATTCGGCATTCATGACGTTCAGTGCCATCCAGGACTAAGGACGCAAGAAGAGAGCGGTTCTTAAAGAAGAGCTTCTGGTGCTTCATGAAGCTTCCTCGTTTTTCCGCTCTCTTCTTCATCCAAGATCGTGTGGGTAATATCCTGGGTTTAATAATGTCGTTCTCGGGTTTTGAACGTTTGCCTTTGTTTTTCACCAATCTCATCGGACAAAGCATCAATGCTGTGGCAGTTTCTACGAGGGCATCATGTTGGCCCTCGCCGTTAAGCCAAGCCTTTATTGCCTCCATTGCAGGCTTTTCCAGGGTCCCAGAATTCTCATTCGTAAGCCGCTCAGCTGCTTGAGCGAGTATGGATGAAGTCCCCGTTGTTACATTTGGTGGGGGAGACAATGTCTCAAGAGGCCTAGAAGAAAAATGTAAGCTGTCTGACATGGGGGCCCCTGTCTTTTTACTTAGGTCCCGTCTCTTGTCAGAGACTTGCTTGTTGGTCTTAGTCCCAAGCGCTTCAGCAATGATCTTATTGATATTCTTTTTCCCCTGAAACTGCAACTCTAGAAGGGCCAGCTGTTCTACTTCCTTCAAAGACCAGCAGCTACGGTGTACCCCTCTCTGCGAGGTACCCTTTATACCATCTTTAATCCTTTCCTCATTACGGGTGACTGGGTGAGCATGCCTCTTGTGCTGCGAAAGGCCACTTAGAGTCGCAAAGCGTGCCTGGCAACATTCACAGACCATTGGTAAGCTTTCCTCAGTTAACTTTATTCCCCCACATTTGGGGGCATGACAGGCAATCGATCGGTGGTTTGAGTTGGTTTTGTCACATTTAGCGCACTTAAACACCAGAGGAATGTCTCTGTGTTTGATGTTAAAATGTGCAACAAGTTCGGATGCTTTGCCCATGTGTTGTTTACAGATAACGCATATATACTCCAGACTAGGCAGTACAACCGTGATAGTTCCCTTGGTGTCAATGGGAAACTTTCCCAACACGGGTTCCTCAGCCGCATTGTCGAGGAAGGACTCCTCCACATCCTCATCATCCTCTGTAAAGTCATCTGAAGAGTCATCCGACTCAACTAGACTTTTAATCTGTTCGTAAAAATCGTAGTTCATCTCCTCTTCCTTTTCCAAGGACGAGTTATGGAAGGTCATGGAAGGTATACTAGTCATTTTTAGCGCCGACCTAGACGCCATAGGTTTAGCAACATCAGATGCCCAGAGGGCATCTTCATTCTGTGTCTGGGTTGA
>NW_027423013.1:5130000-5132500 GCF_048934315.1 Petromyzon marinus
GGCATTTGCAGCAGAAATGCATGTGCAGTCAAAAAAAAATTGATATTTTTCACGGATAGACCCCGTGAAACGCTAGAAATTGGCGGGGATGTGTCTCTTGTGGCTCACGGGGCTGTTCGGGTCGCACAGAAATCCCTGGGAATGGGAAAACGGGTCATTTTCGTGTTGCCACATTGCGTACGAACCGCATGAAACTTCCAGAGGCATTTGCAGCAGGAATGCATGTGCACTCAAAAACTTCTATATGTTTCACGGATAGACCCCGTGAAACGCTAGAAATTGGCGGGGATGTGTCTCTTGTGGCTCACGGGGCTGTTAGGGTGGCACAGAACTCCCTCGGAATGGGAAAAGGGGTCATTTTCGTGTTGCCACATTGCATAGGAACGCCATGAAACTTCCAGAGGCATTTGCAGCAGAAAGGCACGTGCACTCAAAAATTTTAATATTTTTCACGCATAGACCCCGTCAAACGCTAGAAGTTGGCGGGGATGTCTCTCTTGTGGCTCACGGGGCTGTTAGGGTCGCACAGAAATGCCTCGGAATGGGAAAACGGGTCATTTTTGTGTGGCCACATTGCATAGGAACGGCATGAAACTTCCAGAGGCATTTGCAGCAGGAATGCATGTGCACTCAAAAACGTCTATATTTTTCACGGATAGACCCCGTGAAACGCTATAAATTGGCGGGGATGTCTCTCTTGTGGCTCACGGGCGCTGTTAGTTAGGGTCGCACAGAAATCCCTCGGAATGGGAAAAGGGGTCATTTTCGTGTTGCCACATTGCGTACGAACGGCATGAAACTTCCAGAGGCATCTGCAGCAGAAATGCATGTGCACTCAAAAACGTCTATATTTTTCACGGATAGACCCCGTGAAACGCTAGAAATTGGCGGGGATGTGTCTCTTGTGGCTCACGGGGCTGTTAGGGTCGCACAGAAATCCCTCGGAATGGGAAAACGGGTCATTTTCGTGTTGCCACAATTGGCATACGAACGGCATGAAACTTCCAGAGGCATTTGCAGCAGAAATGCATGTGCACTCAAAAACGTGAATATTTTTTCACGGATAGACCCCGTCAAACGCTCGAATTTGGCGGGGATGTTTCTCTTGTGGGTCACGGGGCTGTTCGGCTCGCACAGAACTCCCTTGGTCCACCTGATTCGTGCATACAGGCAGCAACTAAAACTCTGTAAACCTGCTGTGAGGACATCTAAACAGTGGACCAGTGAGGCTGTGGAAGATTTGCGGGCGTGCTTAGACTGTACTGACTGGGATATGTTCACGACTGCTACCAATAGTCTGGATGAACTCACAGAGGCTGTGTACATCAGCTTCTGTGAGGACTGCTGTATCCCAACACGTACCAGGGTGAACTTTAACAACAACAAGCCCTGGTTCTCAGCAAAGCTCAAAAGGTTGAGGTTGGAGAAGGAGGAAGCGTTTAGGAGTGGGGATAGAGACAGATTCAAGGAGTCGAAGAACAGGTTTAGCAAAGCGGTGAGAGAGGCTAAACGACTGTACTCAGAGACACTAAAACACCAGTTCTCTACTAACGACGCTGCTTCTGTCTGCCAAAGGGCTCAGGCACATCACCAACTACAAACCCAGAGCGCCCCACACCACTAACGACTCCCGCCTAGCCAACGACCTGAACGAGTTCTACCGTAGATTTGAAAGACAATTGGACTGTCCTGAACCACCCCTTCCCACCCAAGAGGCCCCATCCCCCACCCATACTACAGAAACGACTCTCTCCTTTCAGGAGGGAGAAGTTAATGGGCTTTTCAAGAGGCAGAATCCACGCAAAGCAGCCGGGCCGGACTCTGTCTCTCCAGCCACCCTCAGGCACTGCGCTGACCAGCTGTCTCCGGTGTTCACCAACATCTTTAACACCTCCCTGGAGACATGCCATGTACCAGCCTGTCTCAAGTCCTCCACCATCATCGCTGTGCCCAAAAAGCTAAGGCCAACAGGACTAAATGATTACAGACCGGTCGCCCTTACATCTGTGGTAATGAAGTCTTTTGAGCGCCTGCTCCTGGCACACCTCAAAGCCATCACAGACCCTCTCCTGGACCCCCTTCAGTTTGCCTACAGAGCCAACAGGTCTGTGGACGACGCAGTTAACATGGCCCTCCACTTCACCCTACAGCATGTGGACGCCCCAGCATCCTACGCCAGGATCCTGTTTGTGGACTTCAGCTCTGCCTTCAACACCATCATCCCTGCCCTGCTTCAGGACAAGCTCTTCCAGCTGAACGTGCCCTACTCCACCTGCAGGTGGATCACAGACTTCCTCTCTGACAGGAAGCAGTGCGTTAAGCCGGGAACAGAAGTCTCTGACTCCAGGTCCATCAGCACGGGAACTCCTCAGGGCTGCGTCCTTTGCCCACTGCTCTTCTCCCTGTATACCAACAGCTGCGCCTCCAATCATCTGTCCGTCAAACTCTTGAAGTTTGTCGGACGACACCACCCTCATTGGGCTGATCTCTGGTGGGGATG
>NW_027423013.1:5142500-5145000 GCF_048934315.1 Petromyzon marinus
TTTCGTGTCGCCACATTGCATGCGAACCGCATGAAACTTCCAGAGGCATTTGCAGCAGGAATGCATGTGCACTCAAAAAATGTGATATTTTTCACGGAGAGACCCCGTGAAACGCTAGAAGTGGGCGGGGATGTCTCTCTTGTGGCTCACGGGGCTGTTAGGGTGGCACAGAAATCCCTCGGAATGGGAAAACGGGTCATTTTCGTGTCGCCACATTGCATACGAACCGCATGAAACTTCCAGAGGCATTTGCAGCAGGAATGCATGTGCACTCGAAAAAGTGAATATTTCTCACGGATAGACCCCGTGATACGCTAGAAATTGGCGGGGATGTCTCTCTTGTGGCTCACGGGGCTGTTAGGGTGGCACAGAAATCCCTCGGAATGGGAAAACGGGTCATTTTCGTGTCGCCACATTGCATGCGAACCGCATGCAACTTCCAGAGGCATTTGCAGCAGAAATGCATGTGCAGTCAAAAAAAAATTGATATTTTTCACGGATAGACCCCGTGAAACGCTAGAAATTGGCGGGGATGTGTCTCTTGTGGCTCACGGGGCTGTTCGGGTCGCACAGAAATCCCTGGGAATGGGAAAACGGGTCATTTTCGTGTTGCCACATTGCGTACGAACCGCATGAAACTTCCAGAGGCATTTGCAGCAGGAATGCATGTGCACTCAAAAACTTCTATATGTTTCACGGATAGACCCCGTGAAACGCTAGAAATTGGGGGGATGTGTCTCTTGTGGCTCACGGGGCTGTTAGGGTGGCACAGAACTCCCTCGGAATGGGAAAAGGGGTCATTTTCGTGTTGCCACATTGCATAGGAACGCCATGAAACTTCCAGAGGCATTTGCAGCAGAAAGGCACGTGCACTCAAAAATTTTAATATTTTTCACGCATAGACCCCGTCAAACGCTAGAAGTTGGCGGGGATGTCTCTCTTGTGGCTCACGGGGCTGTTAGGGTCGCACAGAAATGCCTCGGAATGGGAAAACGGGTCATTTTTGTGTGGCCACATTGCATAGGAACGGCATGAAACTTCCAGAGGCATTTGCAGCAGGAATGCATGTGCACTCAAAAACGTCTATATTTTTCACGGATAGACCCCGTGAAACGCTATAAATTGGCGGGGATGTCTCTCTTGTGGCTCACGGGCGCTGTTAGTTAGGGTCGCACAGAAATCCCTCGGAATGGGAAAAGGGGTCATTTTCGTGTTGCCACATTGCGTACGAACGGCATGAAACTTCCAGAGGCATCTGCAGCAGAAATGCATGTGCACTCAAAAACGTCTATATTTTTCACGGATAGACCCCGTGAAACGCTAGAAATTGGCGGGGATGTGTCTCTTGTGGCTCACGGGGCTGTTAGGGTCGCACAGAAATCCCTCGGAATGGGAAAACGGGTCATTTTCGTGTTGCCACAATTGGCATACGAACGGCATGAAACTTCCAGAGGCATTTGCAGCAGAAATGCATGTGCACTCAAAAACGTGAATATTTTTTCACGGATAGACCCCGTCAAACGCTCGAATTTGGCGGGGATGTTTCTCTTGTGGGTCACGGGGCTGTTCGGCTCGCACAGAACTCCCTTGGTCCACCTGATTCGTGCATACAGGCAGCAACTAAAACTCTGTAAACCTGCTGTGAGGACATCTAAACAGTGGACCAGTGAGGCTGTGGAAGATTTGCGGGCGTGCTTAGACTGTACTGACTGGGATATGTTCACGACTGCTACCAATAGTCTGGATGAACTCACAGAGGCTGTGTACATCAGCTTCTGTGAGGACTGCTGTATCCCAACACGTACCAGGGTGAACTTTAACAACAACAAGCCCTGGTTCTCAGCAAAGCTCAAAAGGTTGAGGTTGGAGAAGGAGGAAGCGTTTAGGAGTGGGGATAGAGACAGATTCAAGGAGTCGAAGAACAGGTTTAGCAAAGCGGTGAGAGAGGCTAAACGACTGTACTCAGAGACACTAAAACACCAGTTCTCTACTAACGACGCTGCTTCTGTCTGCCAAAGGGCTCAGGCACATCACCAACTACAAACCCAGAGCGCCCCACACCACTAACGACTCCCGCCTAGCCAACGACCTGAACGAGTTCTACCGTAGATTTGAAAGACAATTGGACTGTCCTGAACCACCCCTTCCCACCCAAGAGGCCCCATCCCCCACCCATACTACAGAAACGACTCTCTCCTTTCAGGAGGGAGAAGTTAATGGGCTTTTCAAGAGGCAGAATCCACGCAAAGCAGCCGGGCCGGACTCTGTCTCTCCAGCCACCCTCAGGCACTGCGCTGACCAGCTGTCTCCGGTGTTCACCAACATCTTTAACACCTCCCTGGAGACATGCCATGTACCAGCCTGTCTCAAGTCCTCCACCATCATCGCTGTGCCCAAAAAGCTAAGGCCAACAGGACTAAATGATTACAGACCGGTCGCCCTTACATCTGTGGTAATGAAGTCTTTTGAGCGCCTGCTCCTGGCACACCTCAAAGCCATC
>NW_027423013.1:5155000-5157500 GCF_048934315.1 Petromyzon marinus
AAAAAAAAATTGATATTTTTCACGGATAGACCCCGTGAAACGCTAGAAATTGGCGGGGATGTGTCTCTTGTGGCTCACGGGGCTGTTCGGGTCGCACAGAAATCCCTGGGAATGGGAAAACGGGTCATTTTCGTGTTGCCACATTGCGTACGAACCGCATGAAACTTCCAGAGGCATTTGCAGCAGGAATGCATGTGCACTCAAAAACTTCTATATGTTTCACGGATAGACCCCGTGAAACGCTAGAAATTGGCGGGGATGTGTCTCTTGTGGCTCACGGGGCTGTTAGGGTGGCACAGAACTCCCTCGGAATGGGAAAAGGGGTCATTTTCGTGTTGCCACATTGCATAGGAACGCCATGAAACTTCCAGAGGCATTTGCAGCAGAAAGGCACGTGCACTCAAAAATTTTAATATTTTTCACGCATAGACCCCGTCAAACGCTAGAAGTTGGCGGGGATGTCTCTCTTGTGGCTCACGGGGCTGTTAGGGTCGCACAGAAATGCCTCGGAATGGGAAAACGGGTCATTTTTGTGTGGCCACATTGCATAGGAACGGCATGAAACTTCCAGAGGCATTTGCAGCAGGAATGCATGTGCACTCAAAAACGTCTATATTTTTCACGGATAGACCCCGTGAAACGCTATAAATTGGCGGGGATGTCTCTCTTGTGGCTCACGGGCGCTGTTAGTGAGGGTCGCACAGAAATCCCTCGGAATGGGAAAAGGGGTCATTTTCGTGTTGCCACATTGCGTACGAACGGCATGAAACTTCCAGAGGCATCTGCAGCAGAAATGCATGTGCACTCAAAAACGTCTATATTTTTCACGGATAGACCCCGTGAAACGCTAGAAATTGGCGGGGATGTGTCTCTTGTGGCTCACGGGGCTGTTAGGGTCGCACAGAAATCCCTCGGAATGGGAAAACGGGTCATTTTCGTGTTGCCACAATTGGCATACGAACGGCATGAAACTTCCAGAGGCATTTGCAGCAGAAATGCATGTGCACTCAAAAACGTGAATATTTTTTCACGGATAGACCCCGTCAAACGCTCGAATTTGGCGGGGATGTTTCTCTTGTGGGTCACGGGGCTGTTCGGCTCGCACAGAACTCCCTTGGTCCACCTGATTCGTGCATACAGGCAGCAACTAAAACTCTGTAAACCTGCTGTGAGGACATCTAAACAGTGGACCAGTGAGGCTGTGGAAGATTTGCGGGCGTGCTTAGACTGTACTGACTGGGATATGTTCACGACTGCTACCAATAGTCTGGATGAACTCACAGAGGCTGTGTACATCAGCTTCTGTGAGGACTGCTGTATCCCAACACGTACCAGGGTGAACTTTAACAACAACAAGCCCTGGTTCTCAGCAAAGCTCAAAAGGTTGAGGTTGGAGAAGGAGGAAGCGTTTAGGAGTGGGGATAGAGACAGATTCAAGGAGTCGAAGAACAGGTTTAGCAAAGCGGTGAGAGAGGCTAAACGACTGTACTCAGAGACACTAAAACACCAGTTCTCTACTAACGACGCTGCTTCTGTCTGCCAAAGGGCTCAGGCACATCACCAACTACAAACCCAGAGCGCCCCACACCACTAACGACTCCCGCCTAGCCAACGACCTGAACGAGTTCTACCGTAGATTTGAAAGACAATTGGACTGTCCTGAACCACCCCTTCCCACCCAAGAGGCCCCATCCCCCACCCATACTACAGAAACGACTCTCTCCTTTCAGGAGGGAGAAGTTAATGGGCTTTTCAAGAGGCAGAATCCACGCAAAGCAGCCGGGCCGGACTCTGTCTCTCCAGCCACCCTCAGGCACTGCGCTGACCAGCTGTCTCCGGTGTTCACCAACATCTTTAACACCTCCCTGGAGACATGCCATGTACCAGCCTGTCTCAAGTCCTCCACCATCATCGCTGTGCCCAAAAAGCTAAGGCCAACAGGACTAAATGATTACAGACCGGTCGCCCTTACATCTGTGGTAATGAAGTCTTTTGAGCGCCTGCTCCTGGCACACCTCAAAGCCATCACAGACCCTCTCCTGGACCCCCTTCAGTTTGCCTACAGAGCCAACAGGTCTGTGGACGACGCAGTTAACATGGCCCTCCACTTCACCCTACAGCATGTGGACGCCCCAGCATCCTACGCCAGGATCCTGTTTGTGGACTTCAGCTCTGCCTTCAACACCATCATCCCTGCCCTGCTTCAGGACAAGCTCTTCCAGCTGAACGTGCCCTACTCCACCTGCAGGTGGATCACAGACTTCCTCTCTGACAGGAAGCAGTGCGTTAAGCCGGGAACAGAAGTCTCTGACTCCAGGTCCATCAGCACGGGAACTCCTCAGGGCTGCGTCCTTTGCCCACTGCTCTTCTCCCTGTATACCAACAGCTGCGCCTCCAATCATCTGTCCGTCAAACTCTTGAAGTTTGTCGGACGACACCACCCTCATTGGGCTGATCTCTGGTGGGGATGAGTCTGACTATAGGTGGGAAGCTGACAACC
>NW_027423013.1:5167500-5170000 GCF_048934315.1 Petromyzon marinus
TGTCCATACAATAGTGCAGGTGCGATGGAAATCTTTTCTCGTTTTGGTGCGTGCTACATTTTTACGGATAGACCCCGTGAAACGCTAGAAATTGGCGGGGATGTGTCTCTTGTGGCTCACGGGGCTGTTAGGGTGGCACAGAAATCCCTCGGAATGGGAAAACGGGTCATTTTCGTGTTGCCACGTTGCATGCGAACGGCATGAAACTTCCAGAGGCATTTGCAGCAGGAATGCATGTGCAGTCAAAAAAGTGAATATTTTTCACGGATAGACCCCGTGAAACGCTAGAAATTGGCGGCGATGTCTCTCTTGTGGCTCACGGGGCTGTTAGGGTGGCACAGAAATCCCTCGGAATGGGAAAACGGGTCATTTTCGTGTCGCCACATTGCATGCGAACCGCATGAAACTTCCAGAGGCATTTGCAGCAGAAATGCATGTGCAGTCAAAAAATTGAATATTTTTCACGGATAGACCCCGTGAAACGCTAGAAATTGGCGGGGATGTGTTTCTTGTGGCTCACGGGGCTGTTAGGGTGGCACAGAAATCCCTCGGAATGGGAAAAAACGGGTCATTTTCGTGTCGCCACATTGCATGCGAACCGCATGAAACTTCCAGAGGCATTTGCAGCAGGAATGCATGTGCACTCAAAAAATGTGATATTTTTCACGGAGAGACCCCGTGAAACGCTAGAAGTGGGCGGGGATGTCTCTCTTGTGGCTCACGGGGCTGTTAGGGTGGCACAGAAATCCCTCGGAATGGGAAAACGGGTCATTTTCGTGTCGCCACATTGCATACGAACCGCATGAAACTTCCAGAGGCATTTGCAGCAGGAATGCATGTGCACTCAAAAAAGTGAATATTTCTCACGGATAGACCCCGTGATACGCTAGAAATTGGCGGGGATGTCTCTCTTGTGGCTCACGGGGCTGTTAGGGTGGCACAGAAATCCCTCGGAATGGGAAAACGGGTCATTTTCGTGTCGCCACATTGCATGCGAACCGCATGCAACTTCCAGAGGCATTTGCAGCAGAAATGCATGTGCAGTCAAAAAAAAATTGATATTTTTCACGGATAGACCCCGTGAAACGCTAGAAATTGGCGGGGATGTGTCTCTTGTGGCTCACGGGGCTGTTCGGGTCGCACAGAAATCCCTGGGAATGGGAAAACGGGTCATTTTCGTGTTGCCACATTGCGTACGAACCGCATGAAACTTCCAGAGGCATTTGCAGCAGGAATGCATGTGCACTCAAAAACTTCTATATGTTTCACGGATAGACCCCGTGAAACGCTAGAAATTGGCGGGGATGTGTCTCTTGTGGCTCACGGGGCTGTTAGGGTGGCACAGAACTCCCTCGGAATGGGAAAAGGGGTCATTTTCGTGTTGCCACATTGCATAGGAACGCCATGAAACTTCCAGAGGCATTTGCAGCAGAAAGGCACGTGCACTCAAAAATTTTAATATTTTTCACGCATAGACCCCGTCAAACGCTAGAAGTTGGCGGGGATGTCTCTCTTGTGGCTCACGGGGCTGTTAGGGTCGCACAGAAATGCCTCGGAATGGGAAAACGGGTCATTTTTGTGTGGCCACATTGCATAGGAACGGCATGAAACTTCCAGAGGCATTTGCAGCAGGAATGCATGTGCACTCAAAAACGTCTATATTTTTCACGGATAGACCCCGTGAAACGCTATAAATTGGCGGGGATGTCTCTCTTGTGGCTCACGGGCGCTGTTAGTTAGGGTCGCACAGAAATCCCTCGGAATGGGAAAAGGGGTCATTTTCGTGTTGCCACATTGCGTACGAACGGCATGAAACTTCCAGAGGCATCTGCAGCAGAAATGCATGTGCACTCAAAAACGTCTATATTTTTCACGGATAGACCCCGTGAAACGCTAGAAATTGGCGGGGATGTGTCTCTTGTGGCTCACGGGGCTGTTAGGGTCGCACAGAAATCCCTCGGAATGGGAAAACGGGTCATTTTCGTGTTGCCACAATTGGCATACGAACGGCATGAAACTTCCAGAGGCATTTGCAGCAGAAATGCATGTGCACTCAAAAACGTGAATATTTTTTCACGGATAGACCCCGTCAAACGCTCGAATTTGGCGGGGATGTTTCTCTTGTGGGTCACGGGGCTGTTCGGCTCGCACAGAACTCCCTTGGTCCACCTGATTCGTGCATACAGGCAGCAACTAAAACTCTGTAAACCTGCTGTGAGGACATCTAAACAGTGGACCAGTGAGGCTGTGGAAGATTTGCGGGCGTGCTTAGACTGTACTGACTGGGATATGTTCACGACTGCTACCAATAGTCTGGATGAACTCACAGAGGCTGTGTACATCAGCTTCTGTGAGGACTGCTGTATCCCAACACGTACCAGGGTGAACTTTAACAACAACAAGCCCTGGTTCTCAGCAAAGCTCAAAAGGTTGAGGTTGGAGAAGGAGGAAGCGTTTAGGAGTGGGGATAGAGACAGATTCAAGGAGTCGAAGAACAGGT
>NW_027423013.1:5195000-5197500 GCF_048934315.1 Petromyzon marinus
TCAAAAATTTTAATATTTTTCACGCATAGACCCCGTCAAACGCTAGAAGTTGGCGGGGATGTCTCTCTTGTGGCTCACGGGGCTGTTAGGGTCGCACAGAAATGCCTCGGAATGGGAAAACGGGTCATTTTTGTGTGGCCACATTGCATAGGAACGGCATGAAACTTCCAGAGGCATTTGCAGCAGGAATGCATGTGCACTCAAAAACGTCTATATTTTTCACGGATAGACCCCGTGAAACGCTATAAATTGGCGGGGATGTCTCTCTTGTGGCTCACGGGCGCTGTTAGTTAGGGTCGCACAGAAATCCCTCGGAATGGGAAAAGGGGTCATTTTCGTGTTGCCACATTGCGTACGAACGGCATGAAACTTCCAGAGGCATCTGCAGCAGAAATGCATGTGCACTCAAAAACGTCTATATTTTTCACGGATAGACCCCGTGAAACGCTAGAAATTGGCGGGGATGTGTCTCTTGTGGCTCACGGGGCTGTTAGGGTCGCACAGAAATCCCTCGGAATGGGAAAACGGGTCATTTTCGTGTTGCCACAATTGGCATACGAACGGCATGAAACTTCCAGAGGCATTTGCAGCAGAAATGCATGTGCACTCAAAAACGTGAATATTTTTTCACGGATAGACCCCGTCAAACGCTCGAATTTGGCGGGGATGTTTCTCTTGTGGGTCACGGGGCTGTTCGGCTCGCACAGAACTCCCTTGGTCCACCTGATTCGTGCATACAGGCAGCAACTAAAACTCTGTAAACCTGCTGTGAGGACATCTAAACAGTGGACCAGTGAGGCTGTGGAAGATTTGCGGGCGTGCTTAGACTGTACTGACTGGGATATGTTCACGACTGCTACCAATAGTCTGGATGAACTCACAGAGGCTGTGTACATCAGCTTCTGTGAGGACTGCTGTATCCCAACACGTACCAGGGTGAACTTTAACAACAACAAGCCCTGGTTCTCAGCAAAGCTCAAAAGGTTGAGGTTGGAGAAGGAGGAAGCGTTTAGGATTGGGGATAGAGACAGATTCAAGGAGTCGAAGAACAGGTTTAGCAAAGCGGTGAGAGAGGCTAAACGACTGTACTCAGAGACACTAAAACACCAGTTCTCTACTAACGACGCTGCTTCTGTCTGCCAAAGGGCTCAGGCACATCACCAACTACAAACCCAGAGCGCCCCACACCACTAACGACTCCCGCCTAGCCAACGACCTGAACGAGTTCTACCGTAGATTTGAAAGACAATTGGACTGTCCTGAACCACCCCTTCCCACCCAAGAGGCCCCATCCCCCACCCATACTACAGAAACGACTCTCTCCTTTCAGGAGGGAGAAGTTAATGGGCTTTTCAAGAGGCAGAATCCACGCAAAGCAGCCGGGCCGGACTCTGTCTCTCCAGCCACCCTCAGGCACTGCGCTGACCAGCTGTCTCCGGTGTTCACCAACATCTTTAACACCTCCCTGGAGACATGCCATGTACCAGCCTGTCTCAAGTCCTCCACCATCATCGCTGTGCCCAAAAAGCTAAGGCCAACAGGACTAAATGATTACAGACCGGTCGCCCTTACATCTGTGGTAATGAAGTCTTTTGAGCGCCTGCTCCTGGCACACCTGAAAGCCATCACAGACCCTCTCCTGGACCCCCTTCAGTTTGCCTACAGAGCCAACAGGTCTGTGGACGACGCAGTTAACATGGCCCTCCACTTCACCCTACAGCATGTGGACGCCCCAGCATCCTACGCCAGGATCCTGTTTGTGGACTTCAGCTCTGCCTTCAACACCATCATCCCTGCCCTGCTTCAGGACAAGCTCTTCCAGCTGAACGTGCCCTACTCCACCTGCAGGTGGATCACAGACTTCCTCTCTGACAGGAAGCAGTGCGTTAAGCCGGGAACAGAAGTCTCTGACTCCAGGTCCATCAGCACGGGAACTCCTCAGGGCTGCGTCCTTTGCCCACTGCTCTTCTCCCTGTATACCAACAGCTGCGCCTCCAATCATCTGTCCGTCAAACTCTTGAAGTTTGTCGGACGACACCACCCTCATTGGGCTGATCTCTGGTGGGGATGAGTCTGACTATAGGTGGGAAGCTGACAACCTGGTGACCTGGTGTAGCCAGAACAACTTAGAGCTAAATGCTCTAAGGACAGTTGAGATGGTTGTGGACTTCAGGAAGAATACAGCCCCACTCACCGCCATCACCCTGTTAGACTCCGCAGTCAAAATTGTGGAGTCCTTCCGCTTCCTGGGCACTATTCTCTGCCGGGACCTCAAGTGGGAACTGAACATCAGCTCCCTCGCCAAGAGAGCTCAACAGAGGATGTACTTTCGACGGCAGCTGAAGAAATGCAACCTGCCAAAGACAATGATGGTGCAATTCTATACAGCGATCATTGAATCCATCCTCACCTCCTCCATAACCGTCTGGTACGCTGCTGCCACTGCCAAGGACAAGAGCAGACTGCAGCGTATCATGCACACTGCTGAGAAGGTAATTGC
>NW_027423013.1:5207500-5210000 GCF_048934315.1 Petromyzon marinus
CATTTGCAGCAGAAATGCATGTGCAGTCAAAAAAAAATTGATATTTTTCACGGATAGACCCCGTGAAACGCTAGAAATTGGCGGGGATGTGTCTCTTGTGGCTCACGGGGCTGTTCGGGTCGCACAGAAATCCCTGGGAATGGGAAAACGGGTCATTTTCGTGTTGCCACATTGCGTACGAACCGCATGAAACTTCCAGAGGCATTTGCAGCAGGAATGCATGTGCACTCAAAAACTTCTATATGTTTCACGGATAGACCCCGTGAAACGCTAGAAATTGGCGGGGATGTGTCTCTTGTGGCTCACGGGGCTGTTAGGGTGGCACAGAACTCCCTCGGAATGGGAAAAGGGGTCATTTTCGTGTTGCCACATTGCATAGGAACGCCATGAAACTTCCAGAGGCATTTGCAGCAGAAAGGCACGTGCACTCAAAAATTTTAATATTTTTCACGCATAGACCCCGTCAAACGCTAGAAGTTGGCGGGGATGTCTCTCTTGTGGCTCACGGGGCTGTTAGGGTCGCACAGAAATGCCTCGGAATGGGAAAACGGGTCATTTTTGTGTGGCCACATTGCATAGGAACGGCATGAAACTTCCAGAGGCATTTGCAGCAGGAATGCATGTGCACTCAAAAACGTCTATATTTTTCACGGATAGACCCCGTGAAACGCTATAAATTGGCGGGGATGTCTCTCTTGTGGCTCACGGGCGCTGTTAGTTAGGGTCGCACAGAAATCCCTCGGAATGGGAAAAGGGGTCATTTTCGTGTTGCCACATTGCGTACGAACGGCATGAAACTTCCAGAGGCATCTGCAGCAGAAATGCATGTGCACTCAAAAACGTCTATATTTTTCACGGATAGACCCCGTGAAACGCTAGAAATTGGCGGGGATGTGTCTCTTGTGGCTCACGGGGCTGTTAGGGTCGCACAGAAATCCCTCGGAATGGGAAAACGGGTCATTTTCGTGTTGCCACAATTGGCATACGAACGGCATGAAACTTCCAGAGGCATTTGCAGCAGAAATGCATGTGCACTCAAAAACGTGAATATTTTTTCACGGATAGACCCCGTCAAACGCTCGAATTTGGCGGGGATGTTTCTCTTGTGGGTCACGGGGCTGTTCGGCTCGCACAGAACTCCCTTGGTCCACCTGATTCGTGCATACAGGCAGCAACTAAAACTCTGTAAACCTGCTGTGAGGACATCTAAACAGTGGACCAGTGAGGCTGTGGAAGATTTGCGGGCGTGCTTAGACTGTACTGACTGGGATATGTTCACGACTGCTACCAATAGTCTGGATGAACTCACAGAGGCTGTGTACATCAGCTTCTGTGAGGACTGCTGTATCCCAACACGTACCAGGGTGAACTTTAACAACAACAAGCCCTGGTTCTCAGCAAAGCTCAAAAGGTTGAGGTTGGAGAAGGAGGAAGCGTTTAGGAGTGGGGATAGAGACAGATTCAAGGAGTCGAAGAACAGGTTTAGCAAAGCGGTGAGAGAGGCTAAACGACTGTACTCAGAGACACTAAAACACCAGTTCTCTACTAACGACGCTGCTTCTGTCTGCCAAAGGGCTCAGGCACATCACCAACTACAAACCCAGAGCGCCCCACACCACTAACGACTCCCGCCTAGCCAACGACCTGAACGAGTTCTACCGTAGATTTGAAAGACAATTGGACTGTCCTGAACCACCCCTTCCCACCCAAGAGGCCCCATCCCCCACCCATACTACAGAAACGACTCTCTCCTTTCAGGAGGGAGAAGTTAATGGGCTTTTCAAGAGGCAGAATCCACGCAAAGCAGCCGGGCCGGACTCTGTCTCTCCAGCCACCCTCAGGCACTGCGCTGACCAGCTGTCTCCGGTGTTCACCAACATCTTAACACCTCCCTGGAGACATGCCATGTACCAGCCTGTCTCAAGTCCTCCACCATCATCGCTGTGCCCAAAAAGCTAAGGCCAACAGGACTAAATGATTACAGACCGGTCGCCCTTACATCTGTGGTAATGAAGTCTTTTGAGCGCCTGCTCCTGGCACACCTCAAAGCCATCACAGACCCTCTCCTGGACCCCCTTCAGTTTGCCTACAGAGCCAACAGGTCTGTGGACGACGCAGTTAACATGGCCCTCCACTTCACCCTACAGCATGTGGACGCCCCAGCATCCTACGCCAGGATCCTGTTTGTGGACTTCAGCTCTGCCTTCAACACCATCATCCCTGCCCTGCTTCAGGACAAGCTCTTCCAGCTGAACGTGCCCTACTCCACCTGCAGGTGGATCACAGACTTCCTCTCTGACAGGAAGCAGTGCGTTAAGCCGGGAACAGAAGTCTCTGACTCCAGGTCCATCAGCACGGGAACTCCTCAGGGCTGCGTCCTTTGCCCACTGCTCTTCTCCCTGTATACCAACAGCTGCGCCTCCAATCATCTGTCCGTCAAACTCTTGAAGTTTGTCGGACGACACCACCCTCATTGGGCTGATCTCTGGTGGGGATGAGT
>NW_027423013.1:5215000-5217500 GCF_048934315.1 Petromyzon marinus
CTTCACCTTCGAAAATAACAAAATCAATCTAAAACAAATGACATCTTAAAACAAAACTATTATTTGTTTCGGAGGTTGTCTATGACTGTTCATAGACCGCATAATTTCCACAGAACATTCTCAGAATATCAAGAGAGAAAAGCAGCGTTCTGCGGGAAATCATCTTGGCCAGTGATGTCGTTCTGGGTTTGGTCAGGCCCAGGGAGGTAAGTACCTCGTTATTCTCAAGGGGCCACTTTCCTCTTGCCCCAACCGGGAATCCAAAGAATGTGACCTTGCTAGCCTTCGTCAGCACTTTGACTTGATCACCAAGAGGGGTATAGTACGAAACTTTGTGCGAGGCAGCATCTGACAAGGTATTCTTTGAAAGCTCAAAACGGACGGTGACATCGATCACAACCGCCTCCTCATCTTTTGCAAACACGAGGTCAGGCTTTCTCATCTCTCCCGTCTCGGATATGAACCGTGGCTCTTTGTATACAGACCAGCCCAATCTAGCCGCTTCGTCTGCCAGAATGTTACTGATCTTGTTGTGTCGCGCAATTCTTGCTTTCTGTACTGCAGGACATTGACCGAGAATGTGTGAAAGGGACTCGAGTCTGGCAGAGCATTTCCTGCAGGAACGTAAGGCCCCATCTCTGCCTCTGTTCAAGCTTTCTCTTGTTGGGTAAATATTTGCCCTTAGTTGTAGTGCTGCGATAAAGAAGCATTGTTTAAAGCCGCACCATGGCCTCAACCAAGCATTACTGATTCTATCATGCGCAAAGTTTACAATGCCCCTTCCTTGAACCGGCTTTTCGCACCATCTCTGAAATTCATGCTCCCTCCAATCGCAGGGTCTCGGATATACAGGTTCTTTTGACACCGAGTCCCTGAGAACGAATGTTGGGATTGCATCACTGTCACCCCCTGCTCGTACCCACAAATTACGGTATTCTTCCTCCATACCATGCGAGGACACAATATTACGGGTGATAGCATCGGACGAGTTTGCTATACGTTGCAGCCTTCTAACTTGAACCGAAGGGATTGTTTTTTCCAGTTTCAAGATGGCAAGGCCTCCGTCTCGGGCTCTGGCATATAACAGTCCATCACAAGTTGAAGCGGGAAGGTGGAGCCATCCTTTTACCGCCTTTCTAATCTCTTGGTCCAACCCACGGAGAGTTGATTGCTTGCAGTCCGAGTGGTCTGCAGGATATAACAATCTGGGTAGGGCATAGGCATTGAGTAGTTCAACCTTCTGAGTTGGCTTCAGAGGCGCCTCATCGATTTTCGAGATCCATGTCTTTAGCTGACAATGTAGATCAGGCTGTATAGTGCCAGTCCAAGGGCCAATTTTCAGACCAAGGTATTTCGTTGATTCATCAGGTTGGATCATATGGACATCTTTATTTTTGATAGTCCATGGGTCGCAGTTGTTCACCGTATATGAATCTTTGGTTGGGCTTATCATGAAGCCCTGGCACTTTCTGGCCTGAACCTCCAATCCCGATAGCCCACAAAATGATTCCAAGATCGCTAGATTGGCGGCCATACCAACCCAAGATTCGCTCACCAACACCAAATCATCAGCAAACGCAAGAGCTGTCACGTGGTCGGTATCAATGGAGTACCCAACTCCGTGTGACTCTAGGGTGCATATCAAAGGGTCCATGGCAAGATTGAAGAGCAGGGGTGACATGGGGTCACCCTGTTTGACACCAACACGTATGCTAATTTCTCGAGTCGACTCGCCATTGCTTTTGAACGAGGTCGTACACCGATCGTAGGCGTTCTGGATGATGCCCACCACGTGTTCATCTACTTTCTTGTGCCTTAACACCCATAAAATATGAGCATGCGAAACCGAGTCAAAAGCTTTCGCTATGTCGATGAACATGACAGCCAACGGCCTGTGCAATTTCTTAGCGTGTCTCATTAGGTCCTGTAGCACCTTAAGATTTTCAGAGCAGCCAGATGCCGCTATAAAACCACGCTGCCTTGGGTTTAAGGGACAAGCACGAGCAAGACGTGCAGTCATTATTCTGGAAAATAATCTCAGAATCATTGAACCAATCGTTATTGGTCTCCAGTTCCCCAATTCTTTCAGCTTTTCATCATCCATAACCTTAGGAATAAGAATCGTCCTATTCTTTTTCAACTCTTTGGGAATAATTCCTGTAATCATCCATGCATTAAATAGGGCTGTCAGTGTCCGACCCTCGGGGTCGGCAGCACAGATTGCAGCCCTTGTTAGGCCATCTGGCCCAGCTGCTGACGTTGGTTTAATGGCCCGTATGGCAGTCTGAACTTCCTCCACCGAAATTAGGGGCTCAAAGTATTCGTTATTTGCAACACCTGATGACTTAAATTGGCCCAGGCCATTGAATGGCAACACCTTCTCCCATTTTTCGCAGTAAAAACGATATACATCTGCGTTCGGGATTCGGCATTCATGACGTTCAGTGCCATCCAGGACTAAGGACGCAAGAAGAGAGCGGTTCTTAAAGAAGAGCTTCTG
>NW_027423013.1:5237500-5240000 GCF_048934315.1 Petromyzon marinus
TTAGGGTGGCACAGAAATCCCTCGGAATGGGAAAAAACGGGTCATTTTCGTGTCGCCACATTGCATGCGAACCGCATGAAACTTCCAGAGGCATTTGCAGCAGGAATGCATGTGCACTCAAAAAATGTGATATTTTTCACGGAGAGACCCCGTGAAACGCTAGAAGTGGGCGGGGATGTCTCTCTTGTGGCTCACGGGGCTGTTAGGGTGGCACAGAAATCCCTCGGAATGGGAAAACGGGTCATTTTCGTGTCGCCACATTGCATACGAACCGCATGAAACTTCCAGAGGCATTTGCAGCAGGAATGCATGTGCACTCAAAAAAGTGAATATTTCTCACGGATAGACCCCGTGATACGCTAGAAATTGGCGGGGATGTCTCTCTTGTGGCTCACGGGGCTGTTAGGGTGGCACAGAAATCCCTCGGAATGGGAAAACGGGTCATTTTCGTGTCGCCACATTGCATGCGAACCGCATGCAACTTCCAGAGGCATTTGCAGCAGAAATGCATGTGCAGTCAAAAAAAAATTGATATTTTTCACGGATAGACCCCGTGAAACGCTAGAAATTGGCGGGGATGTGTCTCTTGTGGCTCACGGGGCTGTTCGGGTCGCACAGAAATCCCTGGGAATGGGAAAACGGGTCATTTTCGTGTTGCCACATTGCGTACGAACCGCATGAAACTTCCAGAGGCATTTGCAGCAGGAATGCATGTGCACTCAAAAACTTCTATATGTTTCACGGATAGACCCCGTGAAACGCTAGAAATTGGCGGGGATGTGTCTCTTGTGGCTCACGGGGCTGTTAGGGTGGCACAGAACTCCCTCGGAATGGGAAAAGGGGTCATTTTCGTGTTGCCACATTGCATAGGAACGCCATGAAACTTCCAGAGGCATTTGCAGCAGAAAGGCACGTGCACTCAAAAATTTTAATATTTTTTCACGCATAGACCCCGTCAAACGCTAGAAGTTGGCGGGGATGTCTCTCTTGTGGCTCACGGGGCTGTTAGGGTCGCACAGAAATGCCTCGGAATGGGAAAACGGGTCATTTTTGTGTGGCCACATTGCATAGGAACGGCATGAAACTTCCAGAGGCATTTGCAGCAGGAATGCATGTGCACTCAAAAACGTCTATATTTTTCACGGATAGACCCCGTGAAACGCTATAAATTGGCGGGGATGTCTCTCTTGTGGCTCACGGGCGCTGTTAGTTAGGGTCGCACAGAAATCCCTCGGAATGGGAAAAGGGGTCATTTTCGTGTTGCCACATTGCGTACGAACGGCATGAAACTTCCAGAGGCATCTGCAGCAGAAATGCATGTGCACTCAAAAACGTCTATATTTTTCACGGATAGACCCCGTGAAACGCTAGAAATTGGCGGGGATGTGTCTCTTGTGGCTCACGGGGCTGTTAGGGTCGCACAGAAATCCCTCGGAATGGGAAAACGGGTCATTTTCGTGTTGCCACAATTGGCATACGAACGGCATGAAACTTCCAGAGGCATTTGCAGCAGAAATGCATGTGCACTCAAAAACGTGAATATTTTTTCACGGATAGACCCCGTCAAACGCTCGAATTTGGCGGGGATGTTTCTCTTGTGGGTCACGGGGCTGTTCGGCTCGCACAGAACTCCCTTGGTCCACCTGATTCGTGCATACAGGCAGCAACTAAAACTCTGTAAACCTGCTGTGAGGACATCTAAACAGTGGACCAGTGAGGCTGTGGAAGATTTGCGGGCGTGCTTAGACTGTACTGACTGGGATATGTTCACGACTGCTACCAATAGTCTGGATGAACTCACAGAGGCTGTGTACATCAGCTTCTGTGAGGACTGCTGTATCCCAACACGTACCAGGGTGAACTTTAACAACAACAAGCCCTGGTTCTCAGCAAAGCTCAAAAGGTTGAGGTTGGAGAAGGAGGAAGCGTTTAGGAGTGGGGATAGAGACAGATTCAAGGAGTCGAAGAACAGGTTTAGCAAAGCGGTGAGAGAGGCTAAACGACTGTACTCAGAGACACTAAAACACCAGTTCTCTACTAACGACGCTGCTTCTGTCTGCCAAAGGGCTCAGGCACATCACCAACTACAAACCCAGAGCGCCCCACACCACTAACGACTCCCGCCTAGCCAACGACCTGAACGAGTTCTACCGTAGATTTGAAAGACAATTGGACTGTCCTGAACCACCCCTTCCCACCCAAGAGGCCCCATCCCCCACCCATACTACAGAAACGACTCTCTCCTTTCAGGAGGGAGAAGTTAATGGGCTTTTCAAGAGGCAGAATCCACGCAAAGCAGCCGGGCCGGACTCTGTCTCTCCAGCCACCCTCAGGCACTGCGCTGACCAGCTGTCTCCGGTGTTCACCAACATCTTTAACACCTCCCTGGAGACATGCCATGTACCAGCCTGTCTCAAGTCCTCCACCATCATCGCTGTGCCCAAAAAGCTAAGGCCAACAGGACTAAATGATTACAGACCGGTCGCCCTTACATCTGTGG
>NW_027423013.1:5250000-5252500 GCF_048934315.1 Petromyzon marinus
ACGCTAGAAATTGGCGGGGATGTGTCTCTTGTGGCTCACGGGGCTGTTAGGGTGGCACAGAAATCCCTCGGAATGGGAAAACAGGTCATTTTCGTGTTGCCACATTGCATGCGAACGGCATGAAACTTCCAGAGGCATTTGCAGCAGGAATGCATGTGCAGTCAAAAAAGTGAATATTTTTCACGGATAGACCCCGTGAAACGCTAGAAATTGGCGGCGATGTCTCTCTTGTGGCTCACGGGGCTGTTAGGGTGGCACAGAAATCCCTCGGAATGGGAAAACGGGTCATTTTCGTGTCGCCACATTGCATGCGAACCGCATGAAACTTCCAGAGGCATTTGCAGCAGAAATGCATGTGCAGTCAAAAAATTGAATATTTTTCTCGGATAGACCCCGTGAAACGCTAGAAATTGGCGGGGATGTGTCTCTTGTGGCTCACGGGGCTGTTAGGGTGGCACAGAAATCCCTCGGAATGGGAAAAAACGGGTCATTTTCGTGTCGCCACATTGCATGCGAACCGCATGAAACTTCCAGAGGCATTTGCAGCAGGAATGCATGTGCACTCAAAAAATGTGATATTTTTCACGGAGAGACCCCGTGAAACGCTAGAAGTGGGCGGGGATGTCTCTCTTGTGGCTCACGGGGCTGTTAGGGTGGCACAGAAATCCCTCGGAATGGGAAAACGGGTCATTTTCGTGTCGCCACATTGCATACGAACCGCATGAAACTTCCAGAGGCATTTGCAGCAGGAATGCATGTGCACTCAAAAAAGTGAATATTTCTCACGGATAGACCCCGTGATACGCTAGAAATTGGCGGGGATGTCTCTCTTGTGGCTCACGGGGCTGTTAGGGTGGCACAGAAATCCCTCGGAATGGGAAAACGGGTCATTTTCGTGTCGCCACATTGCATGCGAACCGCATGCAACTTCCAGAGGCATTTGCAGCAGAAATGCATGTGCAGTCAAAAAAAAATTGATATTTTTCACGGATAGACCCCGTGAAACGCTAGAAATTGGCGGGGATGTGTCTCTTGTGGCTCACGGGGCTGTTCGGGTCGCACAGAAATCCCTGGGAATGGGAAAACGGGTCATTTTCGTGTTGCCACATTGCGTACGAACCGCATGAAACTTCCAGAGGCATTTGCAGCAGGAATGCATGTGCACTCAAAAACTTCTATATGTTTCACGGATAGACCCCGTGAAACGCTAGAAATTGGCGGGGATGTGTCTCTTGTGGCTCACGGGGCTGTTAGGGTGGCACAGAACTCCCTCGGAATGGGAAAAGGGGTCATTTTCGTGTTGCCACATTGCATAGGAACGCCATGAAACTTCCAGAGGCATTTGCAGCAGAAAGGCACGTGCACTCAAAAATTTTAATATTTTTCACGCATAGACCCCGTCAAACGCTAGAAGTTGGCGGGGATGTCTCTCTTGTGGCTCACGGGGCTGTTAGGGTCGCACAGAAATGCCTCGGAATGGGAAAACGGGTCATTTTTGTGTGGCCACATTGCATAGGAACGGCATGAAACTTCCAGAGGCATTTGCAGCAGGAATGCATGTGCACTCAAAAACGTCTATATTTTTTCACGGATAGACCCCGTGAAACGCTATAAATTGGCGGGGATGTCTCTCTTGTGGCTCACGGGCGCTGTTAGTTAGGGTCGCACAGAAATCCCTCGGAATGGGAAAAGGGGTCATTTTCGTGTTGCCACATTGCGTACGAACGGCATGAAACTTCCAGAGGCATCTGCAGCAGAAATGCATGTGCACTCAAAAACGTCTATATTTTTCACGGATAGACCCCGTGAAACGCTAGAAATTGGCGGGGATGTGTCTCTTGTGGCTCACGGGGCTGTTAGGGTCGCACAGAAATCCCTCGGAATGGGAAAACGGGTCATTTTCGTGTTGCCACAATTGGCATACGAACGGCATGAAACTTCCAGAGGCATTTGCAGCAGAAATGCATGTGCACTCAAAAACGTGAATATTTTTTCACGGATAGACCCCGTCAAACGCTCGAATTTGGCGGGGATGTTTCTCTTGTGGGTCACGGGGCTGTTCGGCTCGCACAGAACTCCCTTGGTCCACCTGATTCGTGCATACAGGCAGCAACTAAAACTCTGTAAACCTGCTGTGAGGACATCTAAACAGTGGACCAGTGAGGCTGTGGAAGATTTGCGGGCGTGCTTAGACTGTACTGACTGGGATATGTTCACGACTGCTACCAATAGTCTGGATGAACTCACAGAGGCTGTGTACATCAGCTTCTGTGAGGACTGCTGTATCCCAACACGTACCAGGGTGAACTTTAACAACAACAAGCCCTGGTTCTCAGCAAAGCTCAAAAGGTTGAGGTTGGAGAAGGAGGAAGCGTTTAGGAGTGGGGATAGAGACAGATTCAAGGAGTCGAAGAACAGGTTTAGCAAAGCGGTGAGAGAGGCTAAACGACTGTACTCAGAGACACTAAAACACCAGTTCTCTACTAACGACGCTGCTTCT
>NW_027423013.1:5257500-5260000 GCF_048934315.1 Petromyzon marinus
AAATAAAGAATTAAAATAACAAAGTCTAATCTATATAAGTGCTCTTGAATAGGCTTCGTGTAAAAAAATAGCAATAAAAAAATACCAAGTCTTCGTCTTGGAAAATAACAAAATCTAAAAGAAAAGTCTTCTTTGTGGAAAATAGTAAAATAAAAAACCAAGACTTCACCTTGGAAAATAACAAAATCTAATCTAAAACATCTTAAATAAAGCTGGTTTGTAGTCTTCTCTCGAACTGATGTAGTGCAAAAATAAAGAATTAAAATAACAAAGTCTAATCTATATAAGTGCTCTTGAATAAAGCTTCCTGTAAAAAATACCAAAAAAAATACCAAGTCTTCGTCTTGGAAAATAACAAAATCTAAAAGAAAAGAAAAGTCTTCTTTGTGGAAAATAGTAAAATAAAAAAAACCAAGACTTCACCTTGGAAAATAACAAAATCTAATCTAAAACATCTTAAATAAAGCTTATTTCTAATCTTCTTTGTAGGCAGAAAATAGTAAGTTACAGGACTCTCGAACTGATGTAGTCCAAAAATAAAGAATTAAAATAACAAAGTCTAATCTATATAAGTGCTCTTGAATAAGCTTCGTGTAAAAAATAGCAATATAATAAAAATACCAAGTCTTCGTCTTGGAAAATAACAAAATCTAAAAGAAAGGTCTTCTTTATGGAAAATAGTAAAATAAGAATACCAAGACTTCACCTTGGAAAATAACAAAACCATCTTGAAAAAAGCTTATTTTTAATCTTCTTTGTAGGCAGAAAATAGTAAGGCGAAAATAAAGTCCCCTCTAAGCTCTAAAGTAACAAATACGACGTGTTAAAAAAAAAAAAAACTAACAATAAAAAAAAAGAACCAAGACTTCGTCTTGGAAAATAACAATCTAAATTGTGGAAAATAGTAAAATGAAATAAAAACCGACTTCACCTTCGAAAATAACAAAATCAATCTAAAACAAATGACATCTTAAAACAAAACTATTATTTGTTTCGGAGGTTGTCTATGACTGTTCATAGACCGCATAATTTCCACAGAACATTCTCAGAATATCAAGAGAGAAAAGCAGCGTTCTGCGGGAAATCATCTTGGCCAGTGATGTCGTTCTGGGTTTGGTCAGGCCCAGGGAGGTAAGTACCTCGTTATTCTCAAGGGGCCACTTTCCTCTTGCCCCAACCGGGAATCCAAAGAATGTGACCTTGCTAGCCTTCGTCAGCACTTTGACTTGATCACCAAGAGGGGTATAGTACGAAACTTTGTGCGAGGCAGCATCTGACAAGGTATTCTTTGAAAGCTCAAAACGGACGGTGACATCGATCACAACCGCCTCCTCATCTTTTGCAAACACGAGGTCAGGCTTTCTCATCTCTCCCGTCTCGGATATGAACCGTGGCTCTTTGTATACAGACCAGCCCAATCTAGCCGCTTCGTCTGCCAGAATGTTACTGATCTTGTTGTGTCGCGCAATTCTTGCTTTCTGTACTGCAGGACATTGACCGAGAATGTGCGAAAGGGACTCGAGTCTGGCAGAGCATTTCCTGCAGGAACGTAAGGCCCCATCTCTGCCTCTGTTCAAGCTTTCTCTTGTTGGGTAAATATTTGCCCTTAGTTGTAGTGCTGCGATAAAGAAGCATTGTTTAAAGCCGCACCATGGCCTCAACCAAGCATTACTGATTCTATCATGCGCAAAGTTTACAATGCCCCTTCCTTGAACCGGCTTTTCGCACCATCTCTGAAATTCATGCTCCCTCCAATCGCAGGGTCTCGGATATACAGGTTCTTTTGACACCGAGTCCCTGAGAACGAATGTTGGGATTGCATCACTGTCACCCCCTGCTCGTACCCACAAATTACGGTATTCTTCCTCCATACCATGCGAGGACACAATATTACGGGTGATAGCATCGGACGAGTTTGCTATACGTTGCAGCCTTCTAACTTGAACCGAAGGGATTGTTTTTTCCAGTTTCAAGACGGCAAGGCCTCCGTCTCGGGCTCTGGCATATAACAGTCCATCACAAGTTGAAGCGGGAAGGTGGAGCCATCCTTTTACCGCCTTTCTAATCTCTTGGTCCAACCCACGGAGAGTTGATTGCTTGCAGTCCGAGTGGTCTGCAGGATATAACAATCTGGGTAGGGCATAGGCATTGAGTAGTTCAACCTTCTGAGTTGGCTTCAGAGGCGCCTCATCGATTTTCGAGATCCATGTCTTTAGCTGACAATGTAGATCAGGCTGTATAGTGCCAGTCCAAGGGCCAATTTTCAGACCAAGGTATTTCGTTGATTCATCAGGTTGGATCATATGGACATCTTTATTTTTGATAGTCCATGGGTCGCAGTTGTTCACCGTATATGAATCTTTGGTTGGGCTTATCATGAAGCCCTGGCACTTTCTGGCCTGAACCTCCAATCCCGATAGCCCACAAAATGATTCCAAGATCGCTAGATTGGCGGCCATACCAACCCAAGATTCGCTCACCAACACCAAATCATCAGCAA
>NW_027423013.1:5270000-5272500 GCF_048934315.1 Petromyzon marinus
ATTTGCAGCAGAAAGGCACGTGCACTCAAAAATTTTAATATTTTTCACGCATAGACCCCGTCAAACGCTAGAAGTTGGCGGGGATGTCTCTCTTGTGGCTCACGGGGCTGTTAGGGTCGCACAGAAATGCCTCGGAATGGGAAAACGGGTCATTTTTGTGTGGCCACATTGCATAGGAACGGCATGAAACTTCCAGAGGCATTTGCAGCAGGAATGCATGTGCACTCAAAAACGTCTATATTTTTCACGGATAGACCCCGTGAAACGCTATAAATTGGCGGGGATGTCTCTCTTGTGGCTCACGGGCGCTGTTAGTTAGGGTCGCACAGAAATCCCTCGGAATGGGAAAAGGGGTCATTTTCGTGTTGCCACATTGCGTACGAACGGCATGAAACTTCCAGAGGCATCTGCAGCAGAAATGCATGTGCACTCAAAAACGTCTATATTTTTCACGGATAGACCCCGTGAAACGCTAGAAATTGGCGGGGATGTGTCTCTTGTGGCTCACGGGGCTGTTAGGGTCGCACAGAAATCCCTCGGAATGGGAAAACGGGTCATTTTCGTGTTGCCACAATTGGCATACGAACGGCATGAAACTTCCAGAGGCATTTGCAGCAGAAATGCATGTGCACTCAAAAACGTGAATATTTTTTCACGGATAAACCCCGTCAAACGCTCGAATTTGGCGGGGATGTTTCTCTTGTGGGTCACGGGGCTGTTCGGCTCGCACAGAACTCCCTTGGTCCACCTGATTCGTGCATACAGGCAGCAACTAAAACTCTGTAAACCTGCTTTGAGGACATCTAAACAGTGGACCAGTGAGGCTGTGGAAGATTTGCGGGCGTGCTTAGACTGTACTGACTGGGATATGTTCACGACTGCTACCAATAGTCTGGATGAACTCACAGAGGCTGTGTACATCAGCTTCTGTGAGGACTGCTGTATCCCAACACGTACCAGGGTGAACTTTAACAACAACAAGCCCTGGTTCTCAGCAAAGCTCAAAAGGTTGAGGTTGGAGAAGGAGGAAGCGTTTAGGAGTGGGGATAGAGACAGATTCAAGGAGTCGAAGAACAGGTTTAGCAAAGCGGTGAGAGAGGCTAAACGACTGTACTCAGAGACACTAAAACACCAGTTCTCTACTAACGACGCTGCTTCTGTCTGCCAAAGGGCTCAGGCACATCACCAACTACAAACCCAGAGCGCCCCACACCACTAACGACTCCCGCCTAGCCAACGACCTGAACGAGTTCTACCGTAGATTTGAAAGACAATTGGACTGTCCTGAACCACCCCTTCCCACCCAAGAGGCCCCATCCCCCACCCATACTACAGAAACGACTCTCTCCTTTCAGGAGGGAGAAGTTAATGGGCTTTTCAAGAGGCAGAATCCACGCAAAGCAGCCGGGCCGGACTCTGTCTCTCCAGCCACCCTCAGGCACTGCGCTGACCAGCTGTCTCCGGTGTTCACCAACATCTTTAACACCTCCCTGGAGACATGCCATGTACCAGCCTGTCTCAAGTCCTCCACCATCATCGCTGTGCCCAAAAAGCTAAGGCCAACAGGACTAAATGATTACAGACCGGTCGCCCTTACATCTGTGGTAATGAAGTCTTTTGAGCGCCTGCTCCTGGCACACCTCAAAGCCATCACAGACCCTCTCCTGGACCCCCTTCAGTTTGCCTACAGAGCCAACAGGTCTGTGGACGACGCAGTTAACATGGCCCTCCACTTCACCCTACAGCATGTGGACGCCCCAGCATCCTACGCCAGGATCCTGTTTGTGGACTTCAGCTCTGCCTTCAACACCATCATCCCTGCCCTGCTTCAGGACAAGCTCTTCCAGCTGAACGTGCCCTACTCCACCTGCAGGTGGATCACAGACTTCCTCTCTGACAGGAAGCAGTGCGTTAAGCCGGGAACAGAAGTCTCTGACTCCAGGTCCATCAGCACGGGAACTCCTCAGGGCTGCGTCCTTTGCCCACTGCTCTTCTCCCTGTATACCAACAGCTGCGCCTCCAATCATCTGTCCGTCAAACTCTTGAAGTTTGTCGGACGACACCACCCTCATTGGGCTGATCTCTGGTGGGGATGAGTCTGACTATAGGTGGGAAGCTGACAACCTGGTGACCTGGTGTAGCCAGAACAACTTAGAGCTAAATGCTCTAAGGACAGTTGAGATGGTTGTGGACTTCAGGAAGAATACAGCCCCACTCACCGCCATCACCCTGTTAGACTCCGCAGTCAAAATTGTGGAGTCCTTCCGCTTCCTGGGCACTATTCTCTGCCGGGACCTCAAGTGGGAACTGAACATCAGCTCCCTCGCCAAGAGAGCTCAACAGAGGATGTACTTTCGACGGCAGCTGAAGAAATGCAACCTGCCAAAGACAATGATGGTGCAATTCTATACAGCGATCATTGAATCCATCCTCACCTCCTCCATAACCGTCTGGTACGCTGCTGCCACTGCCAAGGACAAGAGCAGACTGCAGCGTATCA
>NW_027423013.1:5277500-5280000 GCF_048934315.1 Petromyzon marinus
AGCATTGTTTAAAGCCGCACCATGGCCTCAACCAAGCATTACTGATTCTATCATGCGCAAAGTTTACAATGCCCCTTCCTTGAACCGGCTTTTCGCACCATCTCTGAAATTCATGCTCCCTCCAATCGCAGGGTCTCGGATATACAGGTTCTTTTGACACCGAGTCCCTGAGAACGAATGTTGGGATTGCATCACTGTCACCCCCTGCTCGTACCCACAAATTACGGTATTCTTCCTCCATACCCTGCGAGGACACAATATTACGGGTGATAGCATCGGACGAGTTTGCTATACGTTGCAGCCTTCTAACTTGAACCGAAGGGATTGTTTTTTCCAGTTTCAAGATGGCAAGGCCTCCGTCTCGGGCTCTGGCATATAACAGTCCATCACAAGTTGAAGCGGGAAGGTGGAGCCATCCTTTTACCGCCTTTCTAATCTCTTGGTCCAACCCACGGAGAGTTGATTGCTTGCAGTCCGAGTGGTCTGCAGGATATAACAATCTGGGTAGGGCATAGGCATTGAGTAGTTCAACCTTCTGAGTTGGCTTCAGAGGCGCCTCATCGATTTTCGAGATCCATGTCTTTAGCTGACAATGTAGATCAGGCTGTATAGTGCCAGTCCAAGGGCCAATTTTCAGACCAAGGTATTTCGTTGATTCATCAGGTTGGATCATATGGACATCTTTATTTTTGATAGTCCATGGGTCGCAGTTGTTCACCGTATATGAATCTTTGGTTGGGCTTATCATGAAGCCCTGGCACTTTCTGGCCTGAACCTCCAATCCCGATAGCCCACAAAATGATTCCAAGATCGCTAGATTGGCGGCCATACCAACCCAAGATTCGCTCACCAACACCAAATCATCAGCAAACGCAAGAGCTGTCACGTGGTCGGTATCAATGGAGTACCCAACTCCGTGTGACTCTAGGGTGCATATCAAAGGGTCCATGGCAAGATTGAAGAGCAGGGGTGACATGGGGTCACCCTGTTTGACACCAACACGTATGCTAATTTCTCGAGTCGACTCGCCATTGCTTTTGAACGAGGTCGTACACCGATCGTAGGCGTTCTGGATGATGCCCACCACGTGTTCATCTACTTTCTTGTGCCTTAACACCCATAAAATATGAGCATGCGAAACCGAGTCAAAAGCTTTCGCTATGTCGATAAACATGACAGCCAACGGCCTGTGCAATTTCTTAGCATGTCTCATAAGGTCCTGTAGCACCTTAAGATTTTCAGAGCAGCCAGATGCCGCTATAAAACCACGCTGCCTTGGGTTTAAGGGACAAGCACGAGCAAGACGTGCAGTCATTATTCTGGAAAATAATCTCAGAATCATTGAACCGATCGTTATTGGTCTCCAGTTCCCCAATTCTTTCAGCTTTTCATCGTCCATAACCTTAGGAATAAGAATCGTCCTATTCTTTTTCAACTCTTTGGGAATAATTCCTGTAATCATCCATGCATTAAATAGGGCTGTCAGTGTCCGACCCTCGGGGTCGGCAGCACAGATTGCAGCCCTTGTTAGGCCATCTGGCCCAGCTGCTGACGTTGGTTTAATGGCCCGTATGGCAGTCTGAACTTCCTCCACCGAAATTAGGGGCTCAAAGTATTCGTTATTTGCAACACCTGATGACTTAAATTGGCCCAGGCCATTGAATGGCAACACCTTCTCCCATTTTTCGCAGTAAAAACGATATACATCTGCGTTCGGGATTCGGCATTCATGACGTTCAGTGCCATCCAGGACTAAGGACGCAAGAAGAGAGCGGTTCTTAAAGAAGAGCTTCTGGTGCTTCATGAAGCTTCCTCGTTTTTCCGCTCTCTTCTTCATCCAAGATCGTGTGGGTAATATCCTGGGTTTAATAATGTCGTTCTCGGGTTTTGAACGTTTGCCTTTGTTTTTCACCAATCTCATCGGACAAAGCATCAATGCTGTGGCAGTTTCTACGAGGGCATCATGTTGGCCCTCGCCGTTAAGCCAAGCCTTTATTGCCTCCATTGCAGGCTTTTCCAGGGTCCCAGAATTCTCATTCGTAAGCCGCTCAGCTGCTTGAGCGAGTATGGATGAAGTCCCCGTTGTTACATTTGGTGGGGGAGACAATGTCTCAAGAGGCCTAGAAGAAAAATGTAAGCTGTCTGACATGGGGGCCCCTGTCTTTTTACTTAGGTCCCGTCTCTTGTCAGAGACTTGCTTGTTGGTCTTAGTCCCAAGCGCTTCAGCAATGATCTTATTGATATTCTTTTTCCCCTGAAACTGCAACTCTAGAAGGGCCAGCTGTTCTACTTCCTTCAAAGACCAGCAGCTACGGTGTACCCCTCTCTGCGAGGTACCCTTTATACCATCTTTAATCCTTTCCTCATTACGGGTGACTGGGTGAGCATGCCTCTTGTGCTGCGAAAGGCCACTTAGAGTCGCAAAGCGTGCCTGGCAACATTCACAGACCATTGGTAAGCTTTCCTCAGTTAACTTTATTCCCCCACATTTGGGGGCATG
>NW_027423013.1:5287500-5290000 GCF_048934315.1 Petromyzon marinus
TGAATATTTCTCACGGATAGACCCCGTGATACGCTAGAAATTGGCGGGGATGTCTCTCTTGTGGCTCACGGGGCTGTTAGGGTGGCACAGAAATCCCTCGGAATGGGAAAACGGGTCATTTTCGTGTCGCCACATTGCATGCGAACCGCATGCAACTTCCAGAGGCATTTGCAGCAGAAATGCATGTGCAGTCAAAAAAAAATTGATATTTTTCACGGATAGACCCCGTGAAACGCTAGAAATTGGCGGGGATGTGTCTCTTGTGGCTCACGGGGCTGTTCGGGTCGCACAGAAATCCCTGGGAATGGGAAAACGGGTCATTTTCGTGTTGCCACATTGCGTACGAACCGCATGAAACTTCCAGAGGCATTTGCAGCAGGAATGCATGTGCACTCAAAAACTTCTATATGTTTCACGGATAGACCCCGTGAAACGCTAGAAATTGGCGGGGATGTGTCTCTTGTGGCTCACGGGGCTGTTAGGGTGGCACAGAACTCCCTCGGAATGGGAAAAGGGGTCATTTTCGTGTTGCCACATTGCATAGGAACGCCATGAAACTTCCAGAGGCATTTGCAGCAGAAAGGCACGTGCACTCAAAAATTTTAATATTTTTCACGCATAGACCCCGTCAAACGCTAGAAGTTGGCGGGGATGTCTCTCTTGTGGCTCACGGGGCTGTTAGGGTCGCACAGAAATGCCTCGGAATGGGAAAACGGGTCATTTTTGTGTGGCCACATTGCATAGGAACGGCATGAAACTTCCAGAGGCATTTGCAGCAGGAATGCATGTGCACTCAAAAACGTCTATATTTTTCACGGATAGACCCCGTGAAACGCTATAAATTGGCGGGGATGTCTCTCTTGTGGCTCACGGGCGCTGTTAGTTAGGGTCGCACAGAAATCCCTCGGAATGGGAAAAGGGGTCATTTTCGTGTTGCCACATTGCGTACGAACGGCATGAAACTTCCAGAGGCATCTGCAGCAGAAATGCATGTGCACTCAAAAACGTCTATATTTTTCACGGATAGACCCCGTGAAACGCTAGAAATTGGCGGGGATGTGTCTCTTGTGGCTCACGGGGCTGTTAGGGTCGCACAGAAATCCCTCGGAATGGGAAAACGGGTCATTTTCGTGTTGCCACAATTGGCATACGAACGGCATGAAACTTCCAGAGGCATTTGCAGCAGAAATGCATGTGCACTCAAAAACGTGAATATTTTTTCACGGATAGACCCCGTCAAACGCTCGAATTTGGCGGGGATGTTTCTCTTGTGGGTCACGGGGCTGTTCGGCTCGCACAGAACTCCCTTGGTCCACCTGATTCGTGCATACAGGCAGCAACTAAAACTCTGTAAACCTGCTGTGAGGACATCTAAACAGTGGACCAGTGAGGCTGTGGAAGATTTGCGGGCGTGCTTAGACTGTACTGACTGGGATATGTTCACGACTGCTACCAATAGTCTGGATGAACTCACAGAGGCTGTGTACATCAGCTTCTGTGAGGACTGCTGTATCCCAACACGTACCAGGGTGAACTTTAACAACAACAAGCCCTGGTTCTCAGCAAAGCTCAAAAGGTTGAGGTTGGAGAAGGAGGAAGCGTTTAGGAGTGGGGATAGAGACAGATTCAAGGAGTCGAAGAACAGGTTTAGCAAAGCGGTGAGAGAGGCTAAACGACTGTACTCAGAGACACTAAAACACCAGTTCTCTACTAACGACGCTGCTTCTGTCTGCCAAAGGGCTCAGGCACATCACCAACTACAAACCCAGAGCGCCCCACACCACTAACGACTCCCGCCTAGCCAACGACCTGAACGAGTTCTACCGTAGATTTGAAAGACAATTGGACTGTCCTGAACCACCCCTTCCCACCCAAGAGGCCCCATCCCCCACCCATACTACAGAAACGACTCTCTCCTTTCAGGAGGGAGAAGTTAATGGGCTTTTCAAGAGGCAGAATCCACGCAAAGCAGCCGGGCCGGACTCTGTCTCTCCAGCCACCCTCAGGCACTGCGCTGACCAGCTGTCTCCGGTGTTCACCAACATCTTTAACACCTCCCTGGAGACATGCCATGTACCAGCCTGTCTCAAGTCCTCCACCATCATCGCTGTGCCCAAAAAGCTAAGGCCAACAGGACTAAATGATTACAGACCGGTCGCCCTTACATCTGTGGTAATGAAGTCTTTTGAGCGCCTGCTCCTGGCACACCTCAAAGCCATCACAGACCCTCTCCTGGACCCCCTTCAGTTTGCCTACAGAGCCAACAGGTCTGTGGACGACGCAGTTAACATGGCCCTCCACTTCACCCTACAGCATGTGGACGCCCCAGCATCCTACGCCAGGATCCTGTTTGTGGACTTCAGCTCTGCCTTCAACACCATCATCCCTGCCCTGCTTCAGGACAAGCTCTTCCAGCTGAACGTGCCCTACTCCACCTGCAGGTGGATCACAGACTTCCTCTCTGACAGGAAGCAGTGCGTTAAGCCGGGAACAGAAGTCT
>NW_027423013.1:5300000-5302500 GCF_048934315.1 Petromyzon marinus
GTTAGGGTGGCACAGAAATCCCTCGGAATGGGAAAACGGGTCATTTTCGTGTCGCCACATTGCATACGAACCGCATGAAACTTCCAGAGGCATTTGCAGCAGGAATGCATGTGCACTCAAAAAAGTGAATATTTCTCACGGATAGACCCCGTGATACGCTAGAAATTGGCGGGGATGTCTCTCTTGTGGCTCACGGGGCTGTTAGGGTGGCACAGAAATCCCTCGGAATGGGAAAACGGGTCATTTTCGTGTCGCCACATTGCATGCGAACCGCATGCAACTTCCAGAGGCATTTGCAGCAGAAATGCATGTGCAGTCAAAAAAAAATTGATATTTTTCACGGATAGACCCCGTGAAACGCTAGAAATTGGCGGGGATGTGTCTCTTGTGGCTCACGGGGCTGTTCGGGTCGCACAGAAATCCCTGGGAATGGGAAAACGGGTCATTTTCGTGTTGCCACATTGCGTACGAACCGCATGAAACTTCCAGAGGCATTTGCAGCAGGAATGCATGTGCACTCAAAAACTTCTATATGTTTCACGGATAGACCCCGTGAAACGCTAGAAATTGGCGGGGATGTGTCTCTTGTGGCTCACGGGGCTGTTAGGGTGGCACAGAACTCCCTCGGAATGGGAAAAGGGGTCATTTTCGTGTTGCCACATTGCATAGGAACGCCATGAAACTTCCAGAGGCATTTGCAGCAGAAAGGCACGTGCACTCAAAAATTTTAATATTTTTCACGCATAGACCCCGTCAAACGCTAGAAGTTGGCGGGGGTGTCTCTCTTGTGGCTCACGGGGCTGTTAGGGTCGCACAGAAATGCCTCGGAATGGGAAAACGGGTCATTTTTGTGTGGCCACATTGCATAGGAACGGCATGAAACTTCCAGAGGCATTTGCAGCAGGAATGCATGTGCACTCAAAAACGTCTATATTTTTCACGGATAGACCCCGTGAAACGCTATAAATTGGCGGGGATGTCTCTCTTGTGGCTCACGGGCGCTGTTAGTTAGGGTCGCACAGAAATCCCTCGGAATGGGAAAAGGGGTCATTTTCGTGTTGCCACATTGCGTACGAACGGCATGAAACTTCCAGAGGCATCTGCAGCAGAAATGCATGTGCACTCAAAAACGTCTATATTTTTCACGGATAGACCCCGTGAAACGCTAGAAATTGGCGGGGATGTGTCTCTTGTGGCTCACGGGGCTGTTAGGGTCGCACAGAAATCCCTCGGAATGGGAAAACGGGTCATTTTCGTGTTGCCACAATTGGCATACGAACGGCATGAAACTTCCAGAGGCATTTGCAGCAGAAATGCATGTGCACTCAAAAACGTGAATATTTTTTCACGGATAGACCCCGTCAAACGCTCGAATTTGGCGGGGATGTTTCTCTTGTGGGTCACGGGGCTGTTCGGCTCGCACAGAACTCCCTTGGTCCACCTGATTCGTGCATACAGGCAGCAACTAAAACTCTGTAAACCTGCTGTGAGGACATCTAAACAGTGGACCAGTGAGGCTGTGGAAGATTTGCGGGCGTGCTTAGACTGTACTGACTGGGATATGTTCACGACTGCTACCAATAGTCTGGATGAACTCACAGAGGCTGTGTACATCAGCTTCTGTGAGGACTGCTGTATCCCAACACGTACCAGGGTGAACTTTAACAACAACAAGCCCTGGTTCTCAGCAAAGCTCAAAAGGTTGAGGTTGGAGAAGGAGGAAGCGTTTAGGAGTGGGGATAGAGACAGATTCAAGGAGTCGAAGAACAGGTTTAGCAAAGCGGTGAGAGAGGCTAAACGACTGTACTCAGAGACACTAAAACACCAGTTCTCTACTAACGACGCTGCTTCTGTCTGCCAAAGGGCTCAGGCACATCACCAACTACAAACCCAGAGCGCCCCACACCACTAACGACTCCCGCCTAGCCAACGACCTGAACGAGTTCTACCGTAGATTTGAAAGACAATTGGACTGTCCTGAACCACCCCTTCCCACCCAAGAGGCCCCATCCCCCACCCATACTACAGAAACGACTCTCTCCTTTCAGGAGGGAGAAGTTAATGGGCTTTTCAAGAGGCAGAATCCACGCAAAGCAGCCGGGCCGGACTCTGTCTCTCCAGCCACCCTCAGGCACTGCGCTGACCAGCTGTCTCCGGTGTTCACCAACATCTTTAACACCTCCCTGGAGACATGCCATGTACCAGCCTGTCTCAAGTCCTCCACCATCATCGCTGTGCCCAAAAAGCTAAGGCCAACAGGACTAAATGATTACAGACCGGTCGCCCTTACATCTGTGGTAATGAAGTCTTTTGAGCGCCTGCTCCTGGCACACCTCAAAGCCATCACAGACCCTCTCCTGGACCCCCTTCAGTTTGCCTACAGAGCCAACAGGTCTGTGGACGACGCAGTTAACATGGCCCTCCACTTCACCCTACAGCATGTGGACGCCCCAGCATCCTACGCCAGGATCCTGTTTGTGGACTTCAGCTCTGCCTTCAA
>NW_027423013.1:5312500-5315000 GCF_048934315.1 Petromyzon marinus
AAATTGGCGGCGATGTCTCTCTTGTGGCTCACGGGGCTGTTAGGGTGGCACAGAAATCCCTCGGAATGGGAAAACGGGTCATTTTCGTGTCGCCACATTGCATGCGAACCGCATGAAACTTCCAGAGGCATTTGCAGCAGAAATGCATGTGCAGTCAAAAAATTGAATATTTTTCACGGATAGACCCCGTGAAACGCTAGAAATTGGCGGGGATGTGTCTCTTGTGGCTCACGGGGCTGTTAGGGTGGCACAGAAATCCCTCGGAATGGGAAAAAACGGGTCATTTTCGTGTCGCCACATTGCATGCGAACCGCATGAAACTTCCAGAGGCATTTGCAGCAGGAATGCATGTGCACTCAAAAAATGTGATATTTTTCACGGAGAGACCCCGTGAAACGCTAGAAGTGGGCGGGGATGTCTCTCTTGTGGCTCACGGGGCTGTTAGGGTGGCACAGAAATCCCTCGGAATGGGAAAACGGGTCATTTTCGTGTCGCCACATTGCATACGAACCGCATGAAACTTCCAGAGGCATTTGCAGCAGGAATGCATGTGCACTCAAAAAAGTGAATATTTCTCACGGATAGACCCCGTGATACGCTAGAAATTGGCGGGGATGTCTCTCTTGTGGCTCACGGGGCTGTTAGGGTGGCACAGAAATCCCTCGGAATGGGAAAACGGGTAATTTTCGTGTCGCCACATTGCATGCGAACCGCATGCAACTTCCAGAGGCATTTGCAGCAGAAATGCATGTGCAGTCAAAAAAAAATTGATATTTTTCACGGATAGACCCCGTGAAACGCTAGAAATTGGCGGGGATGTGTCTCTTGTGGCTCACGGGGCTGTTCGGGTCGCACAGAAATCCCTGGGAATGGGAAAACGGGTCATTTTCGTGTTGCCACATTGCGTACGAACCGCATGAAACTTCCAGAGGCATTTGCAGCAGGAATGCATGTGCACTCAAAAACTTCTATATGTTTCACGGATAGACCCCGTGAAACGCTAGAAATTGGCGGGGATGTGTCTCTTGTGGCTCACGGGGCTGTTAGGGTGGCACAGAACTCCCTCGGAATGGGAAAAGGGGTCATTTTCGTGTTGCCACATTGCATAGGAACGCCATGAAACTTCCAGAGGCATTTGCAGCAGAAAGGCACGTGCACTCAAAAATTTTAATATTTTTCACGCATAGACCCCGTCAAACGCTAGAAGTTGGCGGGGATGTCTCTCTTGTGGCTCACGGGGCTGTTAGGGTCGCACAGAAATGCCTCGGAATGGGAAAACGGGTCATTTTTGTGTGGCCACATTGCATAGGAACGGCATGAAACTTCCAGAGGCATTTGCAGCAGGAATGCATGTGCACTCAAAAACGTCTATATTTTTCACGGATAGACCCCGTGAAACGCTATAAATTGGCGGGGATGTCTCTCTTGTGGCTCACGGGCGCTGTTAGTTAGGGTCGCACAGAAATCCCTCGGAATGGGAAAAGGGGTCATTTTCGTGTTGCCACATTGCGTACGAACGGCATGAAACTTCCAGAGGCATCTGCAGCAGAAATGCATGTGCACTCAAAAACGTCTATATTTTTCACGGATAGACCCCGTGAAACGCTAGAAATTGGCGGGGATGTGTCTCTTGTGGCTCACGGGGCTGTTAGGGTCGCACAGAAATCCCTCGGAATGGGAAAACGGGTCATTTTCGTGTTGCCACAATTGGCATACGAACGGCATGAAACTTCCAGAGGCATTTGCAGCAGAAATGCATGTGCACTCAAAAACGTGAATATTTTTTCACGGATAGACCCCGTCAAACGCTCGAATTTGGCGGGGATGTTTCTCTTGTGGGTCACGGGGCTGTTCGGCTCGCACAGAACTCCCTTGGTCCACCTGATTCGTGCATACAGGCAGCAACTAAAACTCTGTAAACCTGCTGTGAGGACATCTAAACAGTGGACCAGTGAGGCTGTGGAAGATTTGCGGGCGTGCTTAGACTGTACTGACTGGGATATGTTCACGACTGCTACCAATAGTCTGGATGAACTCACAGAGGCTGTGTACATCAGCTTCTGTGAGGACTGCTGTATCCCAACACGTACCAGGGTGAACTTTAACAACAACAAGCCCTGGTTCTCAGCAAAGCTCAAAAGGTTGAGGTTGGAGAAGGAGGAAGCGTTTAGGAGTGGGGATAGAGACAGATTCAAGGAGTCGAAGAACAGGTTTAGCAAAGCGGTGAGAGAGGCTAAACGACTGTACTCAGAGACACTAAAACACCAGTTCTCTACTAACGACGCTGCTTCTGTCTGCCAAAGGGCTCAGGCACATCACCAACTACAAACCCAGAGCGCCCCACACCACTAACGACTCCCGCCTAGCCAACGACCTGAACGAGTTCTACCGTAGATTTGAAAGACAATTGGACTGTCCTGAACCACCCCTTCCCACCCAAGAGGCCCCATCCCCCACCCATACTACAGAAACGACTCTCTCCTTTCAGGAGGGAGAAGTT
>NW_027423013.1:5325000-5327500 GCF_048934315.1 Petromyzon marinus
AAACGGGTCATTTTCGTGTCGCCACATTGCATACGAACCGCATGAAACTTCCAGAGGCATTTGCAGCAGGAATGCATGTGCACTCAAAAAAGTGAATATTTCTCACGGATAGACCCCGTGATACGCTAGAAATTGGCGGGGATGTCTCTCTTGTGGCTCACGGGGCTGTTAGGGTGGCACAGAAATCCCTCGGAATGGGAAAACGGGTAATTTTCGTGTCGCCACATTGCATGCGAACCGCATGCAACTTCCAGAGGCATTTGCAGCAGAAATGCATGTGCAGTCAAAAAAAAATTGATATTTTTCACGGATAGACCCCGTGAAACGCTAGAAATTGGCGGGGATGTGTCTCTTGTGGCTCACGGGGCTGTTCGGGTCGCACAGAAATCCCTGGGAATGGGAAAACGGGTCATTTTCGTGTTGCCACATTGCGTACGAACCGCATGAAACTTCCAGAGGCATTTGCAGCAGGAATGCATGTGCACTCAAAAACTTCTATATGTTTCACGGATAGACCCCGTGAAACGCTAGAAATTGGCGGGGATGTGTCTCTTGTGGCTCACGGGGCTGTTAGGGTGGCACAGAACTCCCTCGGAATGGGAAAAGGGGTCATTTTCGTGTTGCCACATTGCATAGGAACGCCATGAAACTTCCAGAGGCATTTGCAGCAGAAAGGCACGTGCACTCAAAAATTTTAATATTTTTCACGCATAGACCCCGTCAAACGCTAGAAGTTGGCGGGGATGTCTCTCTTGTGGCTCACGGGGCTGTTAGGGTCGCACAGAAATGCCTCGGAATGGGAAAACGGGTCATTTTTGTGTGGCCACATTGCATAGGAACGGCATGAAACTTCCAGAGGCATTTGCAGCAGGAATGCATGTGCACTCAAAAACGTCTATATTTTTCACGGATAGACCCCGTGAAACGCTATAAATTGGCGGGGATGTCTCTCTTGTGGCTCACGGGCGCTGTTAGTTAGGGTCGCACAGAAATCCCTCGGAATGGGAAAAGGGGTCATTTTCGTGTTGCCACATTGCGTACGAACGGCATGAAACTTCCAGAGGCATCTGCAGCAGAAATGCATGTGCACTCAAAAACGTCTATATTTTTCACGGATAGACCCCGTGAAACGCTAGAAATTGGCGGGGATGTGTCTCTTGTGGCTCACGGGGCTGTTAGGGTCGCACAGAAATCCCTCGGAATGGGAAAACGGGTCATTTTCGTGTTGCCACAATTGGCATACGAACGGCATGAAACTTCCAGAGGCATTTGCAGCAGAAATGCATGTGCACTCAAAAACGTGAATATTTTTTCACGGATAGACCCCGTCAAACGCTCGAATTTGGCGGGGATGTTTCTCTTGTGGGTCACGGGGCTGTTCGGCTCGCACAGAACTCCCTTGGTCCACCTGATTCGTGCATACAGGCAGCAACTAAAACTCTGTAAACCTGCTGTGAGGACATCTAAACAGTGGACCAGTGAGGCTGTGGAAGATTTGCGGGCGTGCTTAGACTGTACTGACTGGGATATGTTCACGACTGCTACCAATAGTCTGGATGAACTCACAGAGGCTGTGTACATCAGCTTCTGTGAGGACTGCTGTATCCCAACACGTACCAGGGTGAACTTTAACAACAACAAGCCCTGGTTCTCAGCAAAGCTCAAAAGGTTGAGGTTGGAGAAGGAGGAAGCGTTTAGGAGTGGGGATAGAGACAGATTCAAGGAGTCGAAGAACAGGTTTAGCAAAGCGGTGAGAGAGGCTAAACGACTGTACTCAGAGACACTAAAACACCAGTTCTCTACTAACGACGCTGCTTCTGTCTGCCAAAGGGCTCAGGCACATCACCAACTACAAACCCAGAGCGCCCCACACCACTAACGACTCCCGCCTAGCCAACGACCTGAACGAGTTCTACCGTAGATTTGAAAGACAATTGGACTGTCCTGAACCACCCCTTCCCACCCAAGAGGCCCCATCCCCCACCCATACTACAGAAACGACTCTCTCCTTTCAGGAGGGAGAAGTTAATGGGCTTTTCAAGAGGCAGAATCCACGCAAAGCAGCCGGGCCGGACTCTGTCTCTCCAGCCACCCTCAGGCACTGCGCTGACCAGCTGTCTCCGGTGTTCACCAACATCTTTAACACCTCCCTGGAGACATGCCATGTACCAGCCTGTCTCAAGTCCTCCACCATCATCGCTGTGCCCAAAAAGCTAAGGCCAACAGGACTAAATGATTACAGACCGGTCGCCCTTACATCTGTGGTAATGAAGTCTTTTGAGCGCCTGCTCCTGGCACACCTCAAAGCCATCACAGACCCTCTCCTGGACCCCCTTCAGTTTGCCTACAGAGCCAACAGGTCTGTGGACGACGCAGTTAACATGGCCCTCCACTTCACCCTACAGCATGTGGACGCCCCAGCATCCTACGCCAGGATCCTGTTTGTGGACTTCAGCTCTGCCTTCAACACCATCATCCCTGCCCTGCTTCAGGACAAGCT
>NW_027423013.1:5332500-5335000 GCF_048934315.1 Petromyzon marinus
AGTCTTCGTCTTGGAAAATAACAAAATCTAAAAGAAAAGTCTTCTTTGTGGAAAATAGTAAAATAAAAAACCAAGACTTCACCTTGGAAAATAACAAAATCTAATCTAAAACATCTTAAATAAAGCTGGTTTGTAGTCTTCTCTCGAACTGATGTAGTGCAAAAATAAAGAATTAAAATAACAAAGTCTAATCTATATAAGTGCTCTTGAATAAAGCTTCCTGTAAAAAATAGCAAAAAAAAAAATACCAAGTCTTCGTCTTGGAAAATAACAAAATCTAAAAGAAAAGAAAAGTCTTCTTTGTGGAAAATAGTAAAATAAAAAAAACCAAGACTTCACCTTGGAAAATAACAAAATCTAATCTAAAATATCTTAAATAAAGCTTATTTCTAATCTTCTTTGTAGGCAGAAAATAGTAAGTTACAGGACTCTCGAACTGATGTAGTCCAAAAATAAAGAATTAAAATAACAAAGTCTAATCTATATAAGTGCTCTTGAATAAGCTTCGTGTAAAAAATAGCAATATAATAAAAATACCAAGTCTTCGTCTTGGAAAATAACAAAATCTAAAAGAAAGGTCTTCTTTATGGAAAATAGTAAAATAAGAATATCAAGACTTCACCTTGGAAAATAACAAAACCATCTTGAAAAAAGCTTATTTTTAATCTTCTTTGTAGGCAGAAAATAGTAAGGCGAAAATAAAGTCCCCTCTAAGCTCTAAAGTAACAAATACGACGTGTTAAAAAAAAAACTAACAATAAAAAAAAAAACCAAGACTTCGTCTTGGAAAATAACAATCTAAATTGTGGAAAATAGTAAAATGAAATAAAAACCGACTTCACCTTCGAAAATAACAAAATCAATCTAAAACAAATGACATCTTAAAACAAAACTATTATTTGTTTCGGAGGTTGTCTATGACTGTTCATAGACCGCATAATTTCCACAGAACATTCTCAGAATATCAAGAGAGAAAAGCAGCGTTCTGCGGGAAATCATCTTGGCCAGTGATGTCGTTCTGGGTTTGGTCAGGCCCAGGGAGGTAAGTACCTCGTTATTCTCAAGGGGCCACTTTCCTCTTGCCCCAACCGGGAATCCAAAGAATGTGACCTTGCTAGCCTTCGTCAGCACTTTGACTTGATCACCAAGAGGGGTATAGTACGAAACTTTGTGCGAGGCAGCATCTGACAAGGTATTCTTTGAAAGCTCAAAACGGACGGTGACATCGATCACAACCGCCTCCTCATCTTTTGCAAACACGAGGTCAGGCTTTCTCATCTCTCCCGTCTCGGATATGAACCGTGGCTCTTTGTATACAGACCAGCCCAATCTAGCCGCTTCGTCTGCCAGAATGTTACTGATCTTGTTATGTCGCGCAATTCTTGCTTTCTGTACTGCAGGACATTGACCGAGAATGTGCGAAAGGGACTCGAGTCTGGCAGAGCATTTCCTGCAGGAACGTAAGGCCCCATCTCTGCCTCTGTTCAAGCTTTCTCTTGTTGGGTAAATATTTGCCCTTAGTTGTAGTGCTGCGATAAAGAAGCATTGTTTAAAGCCGCACCATGGCCTCAACCAAGCATTACTGATTCTATCATGCGCAAAGTTTACAATGCCCCTTCCTTGAACCGGCTTTTCGCACCATCTCTGAAATTCATGCTCCCTCCAATCGCAGGGTCTCGGATATACAGGTTCTTTTGACACCGAGTCCCTGAGAACGAATGTTGGGATTGCATCACTGTCACCCCCTGCTCGTACCCACAAATTACGGTATTCTTCCTCCATACCCTGCGAGGACACAATATTACGGGTGATAGCATCGGACGAGTTTGCTATACGTTGCAGCCTTCTAACTTGAACCGAAGGGATTGTTTTTTCCAGTTTCAAGATGGCAAGGCCTCCGTCTCGGGCTCTGGCATATAACAGTCCATCACAAGTTGAAGCGGGAAGGTGGAGCCATCCTTTTACCGCCTTTCTAATCTCTTGGTCCAACCCACGGAGAGTTGATTGCTTGCAGTCCGAGTGGTCTGCAGGATATAACAATCTGGGTAGGGCATAGGCATTGAGTAGTTCAACCTTCTGAGTTGGCTTCAGAGGCGCCTCATCGATTTTCGAGATCCATGTCTTTAGCTGACAATGTAGATCAGGCTGTATAGTGCCAGTCCAAGGGCCAATTTTCAGACCAAGGTATTTCGTTGATTCATCAGGTTGGATCATATGGACATCTTTATTTTTGATAGTCCATGGGTCGCAGTTGTTCACCGTATATGAATCTTTGGTTGGGCTTATCATGAAGCCCTGGCACTTTCTGGCCTGAACCTCCAATCCCGATAGCCCACAAAATGATTCCAAGATCGCTAGATTGGCGGCCATACCAACCCAAGATTCGCTCACCAACACCAAATCATCAGCAAACGCAAGAGCTGTCACGTGGTCGGTATCAATGGAGTACCCAACTCCGTGTGACTCTAGGGTGCATATCAAAGGGTCCATGGCAAGATTG
>NW_027423013.1:5345000-5347500 GCF_048934315.1 Petromyzon marinus
CTCTTGTGGCTCACGGGGCTGTTAGGGTCGCACAGAAATGCCTCGGAATGGGAAAACGGGTCATTTTTGTGTGGCCACATTGCATAGGAACGGCATGAAACTTCCAGAGGCATTTGCAGCAGGAATGCATGTGCACTCAAAAACGTCTATATTTTTCACGGATAGACCCCGTGAAACGCTATAAATTGGCGGGGATGTCTCTCTTGTGGCTCACGGGCGCTGTTAGTTAGGGTCGCACAGAAATCCCTCGGAATGGGAAAAGGGGTCATTTTCGTGTTGCCACATTGCGTACGAACGGCATGAAACTTCCAGAGGCATCTGCAGCAGAAATGCATGTGCACTCAAAAACGTCTATATTTTTCACGGATAGACCCCGTGAAACGCTAGAAATTGGCGGGGATGTGTCTCTTGTGGCTCACGGGGCTGTTAGGGTCGCACAGAAATCCCTCGGAATGGGAAAACGGGTCATTTTCGTGTTGCCACAATTGGCATACGAACGGCATGAAACTTCCAGAGGCATTTGCAGCAGAAATGCATGTGCACTCAAAAACGTGAATATTTTTTCACGGATAGACCCCGTCAAACGCTCGAATTTGGCGGGGATGTTTCTCTTGTGGGTCACGGGGCTGTTCGGCTCGCACAGAACTCCCTTGGTCCACCTGATTCGTGCATACAGGCAGCAACTAAAACTCTGTAAACCTGCTGTGAGGACATCTAAACAGTGGACCAGTGAGGCTGTGGAAGATTTGCGGGCGTGCTTAGACTGTACTGACTGGGATATGTTCACGACTGCTACCAATAGTCTGGATGAACTCACAGAGGCTGTGTACATCAGCTTCTGTGAGGACTGCTGTATCCCAACACGTACCAGGGTGAACTTTAACAACAACAAGCCCTGGTTCTCAGCAAAGCTCAAAAGGTTGAGGTTGGAGAAGGAGGAAGCGTTTAGGAGTGGGGATAGAGACAGATTCAAGGAGTCGAAGAACAGGTTTAGCAAAGCGGTGAGAGAGGCTAAACGACTGTACTCAGAGACACTAAAACACCAGTTCTCTACTAACGACGCTGCTTCTGTCTGCCAAAGGGCTCAGGCACATCACCAACTACAAACCCAGAGCGCCCCACACCACTAACGACTCCCGCCTAGCCAACGACCTGAACGAGTTCTACCGTAGATTTGAAAGACAATTGGACTGTCCTGAACCACCCCTTCCCACCCAAGAGGCCCCATCCCCCACCCATACTACAGAAACGACTCTCTCCTTTCAGGAGGGAGAAGTTAATGGGCTTTTCAAGAGGCAGAATCCACGCAAAGCAGCCGGGCCGGACTCTGTCTCTCCAGCCACCCTCAGGCACTGCGCTGACCAGCTGTCTCCGGTGTTCACCAACATCTTTAACACCTCCCTGGAGACATGCCATGTACCAGCCTGTCTCAAGTCCTCCACCATCATCGCTGTGCCCAAAAAGCTAAGGCCAACAGGACTAAATGATTACAGACCGGTCGCCCTTACATCTGTGGTAATGAAGTCTTTTGAGCGCCTGCTCCTGGCACACCTCAAAGCCATCACAGACCCTCTCCTGGACCCCCTTCAGTTTGCCTACAGAGCCAACAGGTCTGTGGACGACGCAGTTAACATGGCCCTCCACTTCACCCTACAGCATGTGGACGCCCCAGCATCCTACGCCAGGATCCTGTTTGTGGACTTCAGCTCTGCCTTCAACACCATCATCCCTGCCCTGCTTCAGGACAAGCTCTTCCAGCTGAACGTGCCCTACTCCACCTGCAGGTGGATCACAGACTTCCTCTCTGACAGGAAGCAGTGCGTTAAGCCGGGAACAGAAGTCTCTGACTCCAGGTCCATCAGCACGGGAACTCCTCAGGGCTGCGTCCTTTGCCCACTGCTCTTCTCCCTGTATACCAACAGCTGCGCCTCCAATCATCTGTCCGTCAAACTCTTGAAGTTTGTCGGACGACACCACCCTCATTGGGCTGATCTCTGGTGGGGATGAGTCTGACTTTAGGTGGGAAGCTGACAACCTGGTGACCTGGTGTAGCCAGAACAACTTAGAGCTAAATGCTCTAAGGACAGTTGAGATGGTTGTGGACTTCAGGAAGAATACAGCCCCACTCACCGCCATCACCCTGTTAGACTCCGCAGTCAAAATTGTGGAGTCCTTCCGCTTCCTGGGCACTATTCTCTGCCGGGACCTCAAGTGGGAACTGAACATCAGCTCCCTCGCCAAGAGAGCTCAACAGAGGATGTACTTTCGACGGCAGCTGAAGAAATGCAACCTGCCAAAGACAATGATGGTGCAATTCTATACAGCGATCATTGAATCCATCCTCACCTCCTCCATAACCGTCTGGTACGCTGCTGCCACTGCCAAGGACAAGAGCAGACTGCAGCGTATCATGCACACTGCTGAGAAGGTAATTGCCTGCAATCTACCAACCCTCGAGGACCTGCACACGACAAGGAGCATGAGGCGAGCGAGGAAGGTT
>NW_027423013.1:5357500-5360000 GCF_048934315.1 Petromyzon marinus
GTGTTGCCACAATTGGCATACGAACGGCATGAAACTTCCAGAGGCATTTGCAGCAGAAATGCATGTGCACTCAAAAACGTGAATATTTTTTCACGGATAGACCCCGTCAAACGCTCGAATTTGGCGGGGATGTTTCTCTTGTGGGTCACGGGGCTGTTCGGCTCGCACAGAACTCCCTTGGTCCACCTGATTCGTGCATACAGGCAGCAACTAAAACTCTGTAAACCTGCTGTGAGGACATCTAAACAGTGGACCAGTGAGGCTGTGGAAGATTTGCGGGCGTGCTTAGACTGTACTGACTGGGATATGTTCACGACTGCTACCAATAGTCTGGATGAACTCACAGAGGCTGTGTACATCAGCTTCTGTGAGGACTGCTGTATCCCAACACGTACCAGGGTGAACTTTAACAACAACAAGCCCTGGTTCTCAGCAAAGCTCAAAAGGTTGAGGTTGGAGAAGGAGGAAGCGTTTAGGAGTGGGGATAGAGACAGATTCAAGGAGTCGAAGAACAGGTTTAGCAAAGCGGTGAGAGAGGCTAAACGACTGTACTCAGAGACACTAAAACACCAGTTCTCTACTAACGACGCTGCTTCTGTCTGCCAAAGGGCTCAGGCACATCACCAACTACAAACCCAGAGCGCCCCACACCACTAACGACTCCCGCCTAGCCAACGACCTGAACGAGTTCTACCGTAGATTTGAAAGACAATTGGACTGTCCTGAACCACCCCTTCCCACCCAAGAGGCCCCATCCCCCACCCATACTACAGAAACGACTCTCTCCTTTCAGGAGGGAGAAGTTAATGGGCTTTTCAAGAGGCAGAATCCACGCAAAGCAGCCGGGCCGGACTCTGTCTCTCCAGCCACCCTCAGGCACTGCGCTGACCAGCTGTCTCCGGTGTTCACCAACATCTTTAACACCTCCCTGGAGACATGCCATGTACCAGCCTGTCTCAAGTCCTCCACCATCATCGCTGTGCCCAAAAAGCTAAGGCCAACAGGACTAAATGATTACAGACCGGTCGCCCTTACATCTGTGGTAATGAAGTCTTTTGAGCGCCTGCTCCTGGCACACCTCAAAGCCATCACAGACCCTCTCCTGGACCCCCTTCAGTTTGCCTACAGAGCCAACAGGTCTGTGGACGACGCAGTTAACATGGCCCTCCACTTCACCCTACAGCATGTGGACGCCCCAGCATCCTACGCCAGGATCCTGTTTGTGGACTTCAGCTCTGCCTTCAACACCATCATCCCTGCCCTGCTTCAGGACAAGCTCTTCCAGCTGAACGTGCCCTACTCCACCTGCAGGTGGATCACAGACTTCCTCTCTGACAGGAAGTAGTGCGTTAAGCCGGGAACAGAAGTCTCTGACTCCAGGTCCATCAGCACGGGAACTCCTCAGGGCTGCGTCCTTTGCCCACTGCTCTTCTCCCTGTATACCAACAGCTGCGCCTCCAATCATCTGTCCGTCAAACTCTTGAAGTTTGTCGGACGACACCACCCTCATTGGGCTGATCTCTGGTGGGGATGAGTCTGACTATAGGTGGGAAGCTGACAACCTGGTGACCTGGTGTAGCCAGAACAACTTAGAGCTAAATGCTCTAAGGACAGTTGAGATGGTTGTGGACTTCAGGAAGAATACAGCCCCACTCACCGCCATCACCCTGTTAGACTCCGCAGTCAAAATTGTGGAGTCCTTCCGCTTCCTGGGCACTATTCTCTGCCGGGACCTCAAGTGGGAACTGAACATCAGCTCCCTCGCCAAGAGAGCTCAACAGAGGATGTACTTTCGACGGCAGCTGAAGAAATGCAACCTGCCAAAGACAATGATGGTGCAATTCTATACAGCGATCATTGAATCCATCCTCACCTCCTCCATAACCGTCTGGTACGCTGCTGCCATTGCCAAGGACAAGAGCAGACTGCAGCGTATCATGCACACTGCTGAGAAGGTAATTGCCTGCAATCTACCAACCCTCGAGGACCTGCACACGACAAGGAGCATGAGGCGAGCGAGGAAGGTTGTGGCCGATTCCTCGCACCCTGGACACTCTCTGTTTCAGCTACTCCCCTCCGGCAGAAGGCTTCGGTCCATCAGGACCAAAACCTCACGCCATGAAGACAGTTTCTTCCCATCTGCTGCTGCCCTGTTACACTGATTTTAACATTTTATCTACATAATAATGACACCTTGCCGATATTAACTACGTTAACCTATTTGCATTTTTTATTTTTAAATTATATCTTAAAGCTATTTTCTATTCGATATTTATTCAATTTCATATACTTCAGCCCCTTGGTGTTAGTTAGACTTTTAAGCCTCATTATTAATATTATCATTATTATTAGAGTATAAGACTTGTTTAAAACGTATGTAAGATTTTAGATTCCTATATGTTGAATGTATGCACGATCCTGCCAAAGTAAATTCCGTGTCGGTGTGAACTTTCACGGCGAAGAAAACCCTTTCTGATTCTGATTCTGAATGGGAAAACGG
>NW_027423013.1:5387500-5390000 GCF_048934315.1 Petromyzon marinus
AAAAAACCAAGACTTCACCTTGGAAAATAACAAAATCTAATCTAAAACATCTTAAATAAAGCTTATTTGTAATCTTCTTTGTAGGCAGAAAATAGTAAGTTACAGGACTCTCGAACTGATGTAGTCCAAAAATAAAGAATTAAAATAACAAAGTCTAATCTATATAAGTGCTCTTGAATAGGCTTCGTGTAAAAAAATAGCAATAAAAAAATACCAAGTCTTCGTCTTGGAAAATAACAAAATCTAAAAGAAAAGTCTTCTTTGTGGAAAATAGTAAAATAAAAAACCAAGACTTCACCTTGGAAAATAACAAAATCTAATCTAAAACATCTTAAATAAAGCTGGTTTGTAGTCTTCTCTCGAACTGATGTAGTGCAAAAATAAAGAATTAAAATAACAAAGTCTAATCTATATAAGTGCTCTTGAATAAAGCTTCCTGTAAAAAATACCAAAAAAAATACCAAGTCTTCGTCTTGGAAAATAACAAAATCTAAAAGAAAAGAAAAGTCTTCTTTGTGGAAAATAGTAAAATAAAAAAAACCAAGACTTCACCTTGGAAAATAACAAAATCTAATCTAAAACATCTTAAATAAAGCTTATTTCTAATCTTCTTTGTAGGCAGAAAATAGTAAGTTACAGGACTCTCGAACTGATGTAGTCCAAAAATAAAGAATTAAAATAACAAAGTCTAATCTATATAAGTGCTCTTGAATAAGCTTCGTGTAAAAAATAGCAATATAATAAAAATACCAAGTCTTCGTCTTGGAAAATAACAAAATCTAAAAGAAAGGTCTTCTTTATGGAAAATAGTAAAATAAGAATACCAAGACTTCACCTTGGAAAATAACAAAACCATCTTGAAAAAAGCTTATTTTTAATCTTCTTTGTAGGCAGAAAATAGTAAGGCGAAAATAAAGTCCCCTCTAAGCTCTAAAGTAACAAATACGACGTGTTAAAAAAAAAACTAACAATAAAAAAAAAGAACCAAGACTTCGTCTTGGAAAATAACAATCTAAATTGTGGAAAATAGTAAAATGAAATAAAAACCGACTTCACCTTCGAAAATAACAAAATCAATCTAAAACAAATGACATCTTAAAACAAAACTATTATTTGTTTCGGAGGTTGTCTATGACTGTTCATAGACCGCATAATTTCCACAGAACATTCTCAGAATATCAAGAGAGAAAAGCAGCGTTCTGCGGGAAATCATCTTGGCCAGTGATGTCGTTCTGGGTTTGGTCAGGCCCAGGGAGGTAAGTACCTCGTTATTCTCAAGGGGCCACTTTCCTCTTGCCCCAACCGGGAATCCAAAGAATGTGACCTTGCTAGCCTTCGTCAGCACTTTGACTTGATCACCAAGAGGGGTATAGTACGAAACTTTGTGCGAGGCAGCATCTGACAAGGTATTCTTTGAAAGCTCAAAACGGACGGTGACATCGATCACAACCGCCTCCTCATCTTTTGCAAACACGAGGTCAGGCTTTCTCATCTCTCCCGTCTCGGATATGAACCGTGGCTCTTTGTATACAGACCAGCCCAATCTAGCCGCTTCGTCTGCCAGAATGTTACTGATCTTGTTGTGTCGCGCAATTCTTGCTTTCTGTACTGCAGGACATTGACCGAGAATGTGCGAAAGGGACTCGAGTCTGGCAGAGCATTTCCTGCAGGAACGTAAGGCCCCATCTCTGCCTCTGTTCAAGCTTTCTCTTGTTGGGTAAATATTTGCCCTTAGTTGTAGTGCTGCGATAAAGAAGCATTGTTTAAAGCCGCACCATGGCCTCAACCAAGCATTACTGATTCTATCATGCGCAAAGTTTACAATGCCCCTTCCTTGAACCGGCTTTTCGCACCATCTCTGAAATTCATGCTCCCTCCAATCGCAGGGTCTCGGATATACAGGTTCTTTTGACACCGAGTCCCTGAGAACGAATGTTGGGATTGCATCACTGTCACCCCCTGCTCGTACCCACAAATTACGGTATTCTTCCTCCATACCATGCGAGGACACAATATTACGGGTGATAGCATCGGACGAGTTTGCTATACGTTGCAGCCTTCTAACTTGAACCGAAGGGATTGTTTTTTCCAGTTTCAAGATGGCAAGGCCTCCGTCTCGGGCTCTGGCATATAACAGTCCATCACAAGTTGAAGCGGGAAGGTGGAGCCATCCTTTTACCGCCTTTCTAATCTCTTGGTCCAACCCACGGAGAGTTGATTGCTTGCAGTCCGAGTGGTCTGCAGGATATAACAATCTGGGTAGGGCATAGGCATTGAGTAGTTCAACCTTCTGAGTTGGCTTCAGAGGCGCCTCATCGATTTTCGAGATCCATGTCTTTAGCTGACAATGTAGATCAGGCTGTATAGTGCCAGTCCAAGGGCCAATTTTCAGACCAAGGTATTTCGTTGATTCATCAGGTTGGATCATATGGACATCTTTATTTTTGATAGTCCATGGGTCGCAGTTGTTCACCGTATATGAATCTTTGGTTGGGCTTAT
>NW_027423013.1:5400000-5402500 GCF_048934315.1 Petromyzon marinus
TGGCGGGGATGTGTCTCTTGTGGCTCACGGGGCTGTTAGGGTGGCACAGAACTCCCTCGGAATGGGAAAAGGGGTCATTTTCGTGTTGCCACATTGCATAGGAACGCCATGAAACTTCCAGAGGCATTTGCAGCAGAAAGGCACGTGCACTCAAAAATTTTAATATTTTTCACGCATAGACCCCGTCAAACGCTAGAAGTTGGCGGGGATGTCTCTCTTGTGGCTCACGGGGCTGTTAGGGTCGCACAGAAATGCCTCGGAATGGGAAAACGGGTCATTTTTGTGTGGCCACATTGCATAGGAACGGCATGAAACTTCCAGAGGCATTTGCAGCAGGAATGCATGTGCACTCAAAAACGTCTATATTTTTCACGGATAGACCCCGTGAAACGCTATAAATTGGCGGGGATGTCTCTCTTGTGGCTCACGGGCGCTGTTAGTTAGGGTCGCACAGAAATCCCTCGGAATGGGAAAAGGGGTCATTTTCGTGTTGCCACATTGCGTACGAACGGCATGAAACTTCCAGAGGCATCTGCAGCAGAAATGCATGTGCACTCAAAAACGTCTATATTTTTCACGGATAGACCCCGTGAAACGCTAGAAATTGGCGGGGATGTGTCTCTTGTGGCTCACGGGGCTGTTAGGGTCGCACAGAAATCCCTCGGAATGGGAAAACGGGTCATTTTCGTGTTGCCACAATTGGCATACGAACGGCATGAAACTTCCAGAGGCATTTGCAGCAGAAATGCATGTGCACTCAAAAACGTGAATATTTTTTCACGGATAGACCCCGTCAAACGCTCGAATTTGGCGGGGATGTTTCTCTTGTGGGTCACGGGGCTGTTCGGCTCGCACAGAACTCCCTTGGTCCACCTGATTCGTGCATACAGGCAGCAACTAAAACTCTGTAAACCTGCTGTGAGGACATCTAAACAGTGGACCAGTGAGGCTGTGGAAGATTTGCGGGCGTGCTTAGACTGTACTGACTGGGATATGTTCACGACTGCTACCAATAGTCTGGATGAACTCACAGAGGCTGTGTACATCAGCTTCTGTGAGGACTGCTGTATCCCAACACGTACCAGGGTGAACTTTAACAACAACAAGCCCTGGTTCTCAGCAAAGCTCAAAAGGTTGAGGTTGGAGAAGGAGGAAGCGTTTAGGAGTGGGGATAGAGACAGATTCAAGGAGTCGAAGAACAGGTTTAGCAAAGCGGTGAGAGAGGCTAAACGACTGTACTCAGAGACACTAAAACACCAGTTCTCTACTAACGACGCTGCTTCTGTCTGCCAAAGGGCTCAGGCACATCACCAACTACAAACCCAGAGCGCCCCACACCACTAACGACTCCCGCCTAGCCAACGACCTGAACGAGTTCTACCGTAGATTTGAAAGACAATTGGACTGTCCTGAACCACCCCTTCCCACCCAAGAGGCCCCATCCCCCACCCATACTACAGAAACGACTCTCTCCTTTCAGGAGGGAGAAGTTAATGGGCTTTTCAAGAGGCAGAATCCACGCAAAGCAGCCGGGCCGGACTCTGTCTCTCCAGCCACCCTCAGGCACTGCGCTGACCAGCTGTCTCCGGTGTTCACCAACATCTTTAACACCTCCCTGGAGACATGCCATGTACCAGCCTGTCTCAAGTCCTCCACCATCATCGCTGTGCCCAAAAAGCTAAGGCCAACAGGACTAAATGATTACAGACCGGTCGCCCTTACATCTGTGGTAATGAAGTCTTTTGAGCGCCTGCTCCTGGCACACCTCAAAGCCATCACAGACCCTCTCCTGGACCCCCTTCAGTTTGCCTACAGAGCCAACAGGTCTGTGGACGACGCAGTTAACATGGCCCTCCACTTCACCCTACAGCATGTGGACGCCCCAGCATCCTACGCCAGGATCCTGTTTGTGGACTTCAGCTCTGCCTTCAACACCATCATCCCTGCCCTGCTTCAGGACAAGCTCTTCCAGCTGAACGTGCCCTACTCCACCTGCAGGTGGATCACAGACTTCCTCTCTGACAGGAAGCAGTGCGTTAAGCCGGGAACAGAAGTCTCTGACTCCAGGTCCATCAGCACGGGAACTCCTCAGGGCTGCGTCCTTTGCCCACTGCTCTTCTCCCTGTATACCAACAGCTGCGCCTCCAATCATCTGTCCGTCAAACTCTTGAAGTTTGTCGGACGACACCACCCTCATTGGGCTGATCTCTGGTGGGGATGAGTCTGACTATAGGTGGGAAGCTGACAACCTGGTGACCTGGTGTAGCCAGAACAACTTAGAGCTAAATGCTCTAAGGACAGTTGAGATGGTTGTGGACTTCAGGAAGAATACAGCCCCACTCACCGCCATCACCCTGTTAGACTCCGCAGTCAAAATTGTGGAGTCCTTCCGCTTCCTGGGCACTATTCTCTGCCGGGACCTCAAGTGGGAACTGAACATCAGCTCCCTCGCCAAGAGAGCTCAACAGAGGATGTACTTTCGACGGCAGCTGAAGAAATG
>NW_027423013.1:5417500-5420000 GCF_048934315.1 Petromyzon marinus
TTATAGATAGTGCAACTGAGTCGCATAAATTTCTTATGCCCATTCCTCCGTTGGATACTGATGTATAAAAGAAACTGTCGGGCGTATCGTGTGGCAACCTGAGCAGATGCTTTACTCTTTTCCTAATTTCAGAATCAAGTGACATCAATAAACCCTTGGTAACTTTTCCGAGGACCAATTGATGAATAATACGAGGTATCAAATTGTTATTGATTAAATATACTTTCTTTTCTGGCTTTAACGGTGCTCTGGTCAGTTTGTTTAACATTGCTGCGAGCAGGTTACAGCTTATAGATCGTTTTCCCCTTGGGTCAAATTCAATGCCTAGATATTTGAATCCCTTTACATATGATACCGGATTAATGGGTTCGTTATTTATAAAGTACGATGATGTCGTTGCAACACTAAATGTCTTCTGTTTGCCGTACTTGATAAATCTTAACGAATTGCATTTGTTTATATTTATTTTCAAGTGTCTGTCATCGAGGAATTTAGTAGTTATATCCAAGAGTTTATTCATGCCACATTCCGTTTCTGCAAATAGGATAAGGTCGTCTGCAAACATCATTGAATTTACTTTCTGATTTCCTACATTAACTCCTATATATGTCGGCAAGTTATCCAATAGTTCATCCATAATCATGTTAAATAGTAGCGGTGAAAGTGGATCACCTTGCTTTACGCCTCTTTTTAGATTTATGTTACGCATTGTTGTCGATCCAAATACAATATCAGTTAGATTACACTTATAGATGTTGGTCAAGTACGTTGTTGATTCCTTTGATAAGTTAAATCGCTTTAAGGCTCTAATAATCGATTCGTGGCTGACAGAATCGAATGCCTTACTGAGGTCTATTGACACTATTTGCGTGTTTTCGTGCTTTTGCCTGGCGTTGTGTATGATGAAGTGTAGTAATGCACTATTTTCGAAACATCCGTCTACCGGGAGGAATGCTTTCTGCCTGTAATTAAGCTTTAATTGCTGTCCTAGACGATAACTTAAAATTTTGTGTAATAGCCTAATTACAATTGATGAGATGGTTATGGGTCTCCAATTTGAGGGTTTTTCTAAATCCTCTTTAGTTTTAGGTATAAGTCTTGTTCTGTGTTGTTTCCATATTTGTGGTATATCCTGTAAATAAAGGATGATATTTAAGATATCTAGTAAATATTTTATTGGTAAAGTCCTAAGATCGCTAAGAATAATGTTGTCCTGTCCAGGTGACTTATCCTTCATAATTGCTAGGGTCTTAATCAACTCATCTAAGGTGATTGCTTTTACGATATCGATGCATGATTGGTCGTTTTTTAATTTAAAGGGTATATTATCTGGAGGAGAGTTTGACTCGAATAAAGTAACGAATGTTCCCCGTATGCTTTCTTCAGTTGGGTATATACTTGGCCCCGATCTATCTGAAGTAATCTCGTCTAATAGAGCTTTCTTGTTCGTATGGTATAAATATTGATACCTCCTGTATTTAGTTTGCTTTGATTGTCTTCGATGCCTATTCTCATCTTTCTCCTGTTGGTTTACACGATCTTTCCTATTAATTGGTTTACTTCGATTTAAAAACTTTTCTACATGAGAATTGAGTAGCAGTAACGCCTGATTGTGACTTAAATTCTCGATCTTTAGATCGGTAATTATGACCTGAAGATCCTCAGCTGCTGTCAGTGATTGTTCTTTTTCGGCCCTTATTGCTGGCTGATCTCCTTCAGAAGGTGTAGTTGTTATTTCCGATGTTGTCGGTAAAACTAAGTTAACAAGGCATTGATTTTCTACCTTATAGGTGGTTTCTTTCAATGTCCTTACCAATTCCTTATACTTGATATTTCTCCGCTTCCCTTTAATCGCTTCTAGCGTTCTGTGTGGCATAACTGAGTTCTGTATTAGTTGATTCATGTTTATGTCCTCATCATTCTGTTGGGCTTCTTTATGGGCCATAATTTCTACCTCTTCTTCTCCCCATCTAACCTTCCTTCCTGGTGTGTTTTGCTGTAGTCTAGCTTCATGTTCTGTCGGATGAGTTCGTCTAGTATGTACCCCTAAACCTGTTTTCGTAGTAAAACCTCTGCTACAATATGAACAACTAAATAGTGTTTCCTCAATTGTGGTGGTTATAGCACTAGTTTTACCTATTAAACTTTTGCAAGTTCTTCCGTAGTGCGACGCTATCTTGTGTATGCTATCTGCTGTGCGATTACAAATTCGACATTTATACGTTTTGTTTGCGTGCGGATGTACCCGTGTCATATGTGATGACCAAGTTCTATGGTCTAGGAAAACAAGATTGCATGGATAACATTTGTTCTGATCTGTGCATGGGTAGTCCCATGAAAACATGTCCGAAAGGATAAATTCCGTAGTCAGCTCGTCTGTTAATCGCTCATTCATGAGCGATGTTAGTTCGTCACCGAGTAGTCCGTCCGGTTTATTTTCTTTATAATTCGCGACTTACGTTTATAGCACACAGGGTTGTCGGCCCACGTGTATGCTATT
>NW_027423013.1:5435000-5437500 GCF_048934315.1 Petromyzon marinus
AGTCTTCTTTGTGGAAAATAGTAAAATAAAAAACCAAGACTTCACCTTGGAAAATAACAAAATCTAATCTAAAACATCTTAAATAAAGCTGGTTTGTAGTCTTCTCTCGAACTGATGTAGTGCAAAAATAAAGAATTAAAATAACAAAGTCTAATCTATATAAGTGCTCTTGAATAAAGCTTCCTGTAAAAAATAGCAAAAAAAAATACCAAGTCTTCGTCTTGGAAAATAACAAAATCTAAAAGAAAAGAAAAGTCTTCTTTGTGGAAAATAGTAAAATAAAAAAAACCAAGACTTCACCTTGGAAAAAAACAAAATCTAATCTAAAACATCTTAAATAAAGCTTATTTCTAATCTTCTTTGTAGGCAGAAAATAGTAAGTTACAGGACTCTCGAACTGATGTAGTCCAAAAATAAAGAATTAAAATAACAAAGTCTAATCTATATAAGTGATCTTGAATAAGCTTCGTGTAAAAAATAGCAATATAATAAAAATACCAAGTCTTCGTCTTGGAAAATAACAAAATCTAAAAGAAAGGTCTTCTTTATGGAAAATAGTAAAATAAGAATACCAAGACTTCACCTTGGAAAATAACAAAACCATCTTGAAAAAAGCTTATTTTTAATCTTCTTTGTAGGCAGAAAATAGTAAGGCGAAAATAAAGTCCCCTCTAAGCTCTAAAGTAACAAATACGACGTGTTTAAAAAAAAAAACTAACAATAAAAAAAAGAACCAAGACTTCGTCTTGGAAAATAACAATCTAAATTGTGGAAAATAGTAAAATGAAATAAAAACCGACTTCACCTTCGAAAATAACAAAATCAATCTAAAACAAATGACATCTTAAAACAAAACTATTATTTGTTTCGGAGGTTGTCTATGACTGTTCATAGACCGCATAATTTCCACAGAACATTCTCAGAATATCAAGAGAGAAAAGCAGCGTTCTGCGGGAAATCATCTTGGCCAGTGATGTCGTTCTGGGTTTGGTCAGGCCCAGGGAGGTAAGTACCTCGTTATTCTCAAGGGGCCACTTTCCTCTTGCCCCAACCGGGAATCCAAAGAATGTGACCTTGCTAGCCTTCGTCAGCACTTTGACTTGATCACCAAGAGGGGTATAGTACGAAACTTTGTGCGAGGCAGCATCTGACAAGGTATTCTTTGAAAGCTCAAAACGGACGGTGACATCGATCACAACCGCCTCCTCATCTTTTGCAAACACGAGGTCAGGCTTTCTCATCTCTCCCGTCTCGGATATGAACCGTGGCTCTTTGTATACAGACCAGCCCAATCTAGCCGCTTCGTCTGCCAGAATGTTACTGATCTTGTTATGTCGCGCAATTCTTGCTTTCTGTACTGCAGGACATTGACCGAGAATGTGCGAAAGGGACTCGAGTCTGGCAGAGCATTTCCTGCAGGAACGTAAGGCCCCATCTCTGCCTCTGTTCAAGCTTTCTCTTGTTGGGTAAATATTTGCCCTTAGTTGTAGTGCTGCGATAAAGAAGCATTGTTTAAAGCCGCACCATGGCCTCAACCAAGCATTACTGATTCTATCATGCGCAAAGTTTACAATGCCCCTTCCTTGAACCGGCTTTTCGCACCATCTCTGAAATTCATGCTCCCTCCAATCGCAGGGTCTCGGATATACAGGTTCTTTTGACACCGAGTCCCTGAGAACGAATGTTGGGATTGCATCACTGTCACCCCCTGCTCGTACCCACAAATTACGGTATTCTTCCTCCATACCCTGCGAGGACACAATATTACGGGTGATAGCATCGGACGAGTTTGCTATACGTTGCAGCCTTCTAACTTGAACCGAAGGGATTGTTTTTTCCAGTTTCAAGATGGCAAGGCCTCCGTCTCGGGCTCTGGCATATAACAGTCCATCACAAGTTGAAGCGGGAAGGTGGAGCCATCCTTTTACCGCCTTTCTAATCTCTTGGTCCAACCCACGGAGAGTTGATTGCTTGCAGTCCGAGTGGTCTGCAGGATATAACAATCTGGGTAGGGCATAGGCATTGAGTAGTTCAACCTTCTGAGTTGGCTTCAGAGGCGCCTCATCGATTTTCGAGATCCATGTCTTTAGCTGACAATGTAGATCAGGCTGTATAGTGCCAGTCCAAGGGCCAATTTTCAGACCAAGGTATTTCGTTGATTCATCAGGTTGGATCATATGGACATCTTTATTTTTGATAGTCCATGGGTCGCAGTTGTTCACCGTATATGAATCTTTGGTTGGGCTTATCATGAAGCCCTGGCACTTTCTGGCCTGAACCTCCAATCCCGATAGCCCACAAAATGATTCCAAGATCGCTAGATTGGCGGCCATACCAACCCAAGATTCGCTCACCAACACCAAATCATCAGCAAACGCAAGAGCTGTCACGTGGTCGGTATCAATGGAGTACCCAACTCCGTGTGACTCTAGGGTGCATATCAAAGGGTCCATGGCAAGATTGAAGAGCAGGGGTGACATGGGGTCACCCTGTTTGACAC
>NW_027423013.1:5460000-5462500 GCF_048934315.1 Petromyzon marinus
TAGGGTGGCACAGAACTCCCTCGGAATGGGAAAAGGGGTCATTTTCGTGTTGCCACATTGCATAGGAACGCCATGAAACTTCCAGAGGCATTTGCAGCAGAAAGGCACGTGCACTCAAAAATTTTAATATTTTTCACGCATAGACCCCGTCAAACGCTAGAAGTTGGCGGGGATGTCTCTCTTGTGGCTCACGGGGCTGTTAGGGTCGCACAGAAATGCCTCGGAATGGGAAAACGGGTCATTTTTGTGTGGCCACATTGCATAGGAACGGCATGAAACTTCCAGAGGCATTTGCAGCAGGAATGCATGTGCACTCAAAAACGTCTATATTTTTCACGGATAGACCCCGTGAAACGCTATAAATTGGCGGGGATGTCTCTCTTGTGGCTCACGGGCGCTGTTAGTTAGGGTCGCACAGAAATCCCTCGGAATGGGAAAAGGGGTCATTTTCGTGTTGCCACATTGCGTACGAACGGCATGAAACTTCCAGAGGCATCTGCAGCAGAAATGCATGTGCACTCAAAAACGTCTATATTTTTCACGGATAGACCCCGTGAAACGCTAGAAATTGGCGGGGATGTGTCTCTTGTGGCTCACGGGGCTGTTAGGGTCGCACAGAAATCCCTCGGAATGGGAAAACGGGTCATTTTCGTGTTGCCACAATTGGCATACGAACGGCATGAAACTTCCAGAGGCATTTGCAGCAGAAATGCATGTGCACTCAAAAACGTGAATATTTTTTCACGGATAGACCCCGTCAAACGCTCGAATTTGGCGGGGATGTTTCTCTTGTGGGTCACGGGGCTGTTCGGCTCGCACAGAACTCCCTTGGTCCACCTGATTCGTGCATACAGGCAGCAACTAAAACTCTGTAAACCTGCTGTGAGGACATCTAAACAGTGGACCAGTGAGGCTGTGGAAGATTTGCGGGCGTGCTTAGACTGTACTGACTGGGATATGTTCACGACTGCTACCAATAGTCTGGATGAACTCACAGAGGCTGTGTACATCAGCTTCTGTGAGGACTGCTGTATCCCAACACGTACCAGGGTGAACTTTAACAACAACAAGCCCTGGTTCTCAGCAAAGCTCAAAAGGTTGAGGTTGGAGAAGGAGGAAGCGTTTAGGAGTGGGGATAGAGACAGATTCAAGGAGTCGAAGAACAGGTTTAGCAAAGCGGTGAGAGAGGCTAAACGACTGTACTCAGAGACACTAAAACACCAGTTCTCTACTAACGACGCTGCTTCTGTCTGCCAAAGGGCTCAGGCACATCACCAACTACAAACCCAGAGCGCCCCACACCACTAACGACTCCCGCCTAGCCAACGACCTGAACGAGTTCTACCGTAGATTTGAAAGACAATTGGACTGTCCTGAACCACCCCTTCCCACCCAAGAGGCCCCATCCCCCACCCATACTACAGAAACGACTCTCTCCTTTCAGGAGGGAGAAGTTAATGGGCTTTTCAAGAGGCAGAATCCACGCAAAGCAGCCGGGCCGGACTCTGTCTCTCCAGCCACCCTCAGGCACTGCGCTGACCAGCTGTCTCCGGTGTTCACCAACATCTTTAACACCTCCCTGGAGACATGCCATGTACCAGCCTGTCTCAAGTCCTCCACCATCATCGCTGTGCCCAAAAAGCTAAGGCCAACAGGACTAAATGATTACAGACCGGTCGCCCTTACATCTGTGGTAATGAAGTCTTTTGAGCGCCTGCTCCTGGCACACCTCAAAGCCATCACAGACCCTCTCCTGGACCCCCTTCAGTTTGCCTACAGAGCCAACAGGTCTGTGGACGACGCAGTTAACATGGCCCTCCACTTCACCCTACAGCATGTGGACGCCCCAGCATCCTACGCCAGGATCCTGTTTGTGGACTTCAGCTCTGCCTTCAACACCATCATCCCTGCCCTGCTTCAGGACAAGCTCTTCCAGCTGAACGTGCCCTACTCCACCTGCAGGTGGATCACAGACTTCCTCTCTGACAGGAAGCAGTGCGTTAAGCCGGGAACAGAAGTCTCTGACTCCAGGTCCATCAGCACGGGAACTCCTCAGGGCTGCGTCCTTTGCCCACTGCTCTTCTCCCTGTATACCAACAGCTGCGCCTCCAATCATCTGTCCGTCAAACTCTTGAAGTTTGTCGGACGACACCACCCTCATTGGGCTGATCTCTGGTGGGGATGAGTCTGACTATAGGTGGGAAGCTGACAACCTGGTGACCTGGTGTAGCCAGAACAACTTAGAGCTAAATGCTCTAAGGACAGTTGAGATGGTTGTGGACTTCAGGAAGAATACAGCCCCACTCACCGCCATCACCCTGTTAGACTCCGCAGTCAAAATTGTGGAGTCCTTCCGCTTCCTGGGCACTATTCTCTGCCGGGACCTCAAGTGGGAACTGAACATCAGCTCCCTCGCCAAGAGAGCTCAACAGAGGATGTACTTTCGACGGCAGCTGAAGAAATGCAACCTGCCAAAGACAATGATGGTGCAATTCTATAC
>NW_027423013.1:5507500-5510000 GCF_048934315.1 Petromyzon marinus
CACGGATAGACCCCGTGAAACGCTAGAAATTGGCGGCGATGTCTCTCTTGTGGCTCACGGGGCTGTTAGGGTGGCACAGAAATCCCTCGGAATGGGAAAACGGGTCATTTTCGTGTCGCCACATTGCATGCGAACCGCATGAAACTTCCAGAGGCATTTGCAGCAGAAATGCATGTGCAGTCAAAAAATTGAATATTTTTCACGGATAGACCCCGTGAAACGCTAGAAATTGGCGGGGATGTGTCTCTTGTGGCTCACGGGGCTGTTAGGGTGGCACAGAAATCCCTCGGAATGGGAAAAAACGGGTCATTTTCGTGTCGCCACATTGCATGCGAACCGCATGAAACTTCCAGAGGCATTTGCAGCAGGAATGCATGTGCACTCAAAAAATGTGATATTTTTCACGGAGAGACCCCGTGAAACGCTAGAAGTGGGCGGGGATGTCTCTCTTGTGGCTCACGGGGCTGTTAGGGTGGCACAGAAATCCCTCGGAATGGGAAAACGGGTCATTTTCGTGTCGCCACATTGCATACGAACCGCATGAAACTTCCAGAGGCATTTGCAGCAGGAATGCATGTGCACTCAAAAAAGTGAATATTTCTCACGGATAGACCCCGTGATACGCTAGAAATTGGCGGGGATGTCTCTCTTGTGGCTCACGGGGCTGTTAGGGTGGCACAGAAATCCCTCGGAATGGGAAAACGGGTCATTTTCGTGTCGCCACATTGCATGCGAACCGCATGCAACTTCCAGAGGCATTTGCAGCAGAAATGCATGTGCAGTCAAAAAAAAATTGATATTTTTCACGGATAGACCCCGTGAAACGCTAGAAATTGGCGGGGATGTGTCTCTTGTGGCTCACGGGGCTGTTCGGGTCGCACAGAAATCCCTGGGAATGGGAAAACGGGTCATTTTCGTGTTGCCACATTGCGTACGAACCGCATGAAACTTCCAGAGGCATTTGCAGCAGGAATGCATGTGCACTCAAAAACTTCTATATGTTTCACGGATAGACCCCGTGAAACGCTAGAAATTGGCGGGGATGTGTCTCTTGTGGCTCACGGGGCTGTTAGGGTGGCACAGAACTCCCTCGGAATGGGAAAAGGGGTCATTTTCGTGTTGCCACATTGCATAGGAACGCCATGAAACTTCCAGAGGCATTTGCAGCAGAAAGGCACGTGCACTCAAAAATTTTAATATTTTTCACGCATAGACCCCGTCAAACGCTAGAAGTTGGCGGGGATGTCTCTCTTGTGGCTCACGGGGCTGTTAGGGTCGCACAGAAATGCCTCGGAATGGGAAAACGGGTCATTTTTGTGTGGCCACATTGCATAGGAACGGCATGAAACTTCCAGAGGCATTTGCAGCAGGAATGCATGTGCACTCAAAAACGTCTATATTTTTCACGGATAGACCCCGTGAAACGCTATAAATTGGCGGGGATGTCTCTCTTGTGGCTCACGGGCGCTGTTAGTTAGGGTCGCACAGAAATCCCTCGGAATGGGAAAAGGGGTCATTTTCGTGTTGCCACATTGCGTACGAACGGCATGAAACTTCCAGAGGCATCTGCAGCAGAAATGCATGTGCACTCAAAAACGTCTATATTTTTCACGGATAGACCCCGTGAAACGCTAGAAATTGGCGGGGATGTGTCTCTTGTGGCTCACGGGGCTGTTAGGGTCGCACAGAAATCCCTCGGAATGGGAAAACGGGTCATTTTCGTGTTGCCACAATTGGCATACGAACGGCATGAAACTTCCAGAGGCATTTGCAGCAGAAATGCATGTGCACTCAAAAACGTGAATATTTTTTCACGGATAGACCCCGTCAAACGCTCGAATTTGGCGGGGATGTTTCTCTTGTGGGTCACGGGGCTGTTCGGCTCGCACAGAACTCCCTTGGTCCACCTGATTCGTGCATACAGGCAGCAACTAAAACTCTGTAAACCTGCTGTGAGGACATCTAAACAGTGGACCAGTGAGGCTGTGGAAGATTTGCGGGCGTGCTTAGACTGTACTGACTGGGATATGTTCACGACTGCTACCAATAGTCTGGATGAACTCACAGAGGCTGTGTACATCAGCTTCTGTGAGGACTGCTGTATCCCAACACGTACCAGGGTGAACTTTAACAACAACAAGCCCTGGTTCTCAGCAAAGCTCAAAAGGTTGAGGTTGGAGAAGGAGGAAGCGTTTAGGAGTGGGGATAGAGACAGATTCAAGGAGTCGAAGAACAGGTTTAGCAAAGCGGTGAGAGAGGCTAAACGACTGTACTCAGAGACACTAAAACACCAGTTCTCTACTAACGACGCTGCTTCTGTCTGCCAAAGGGCTCAGGCACATCACCAACTACAAACCCAGAGCGCCCCACACCACTAACGACTCCCGCCTAGCCAACGACCTGAACGAGTTCTACCGTAGATTTGAAAGACAATTGGACTGTCCTGAACCACCCCTTCCCACCCAAGAGGCCCCATCCCCCACCCATACTACAGAAACGA
>NW_027423013.1:5532500-5535000 GCF_048934315.1 Petromyzon marinus
TCTTGTGGCTCACGGGGCTGTTAGGGTGGCACAGAAATCCCTCGGAATGGGAAAACGGGTCATTTTCGTGTCGCCACATTGCATGCGAACCGCATGAAACTTCCAGAGGCATTTGCAGCAGAAATGCATGTGCAGTCAAAAAATTGAATATTTTTCACGGATAGACCCCGTGAAACGCTAGAAATTGGCGGGGATGTGTCTCTTGTGGCTCACGGGGCTGTTAGGGTGGCACAGAAATCCCTCGGAATGGGAAAAAACGGGTCATTTTCGTGTCGCCACATTGCATGCGAACCGCATGAAACTTCCAGAGGCATTTGCAGCAGGAATGCATGTGCACTCAAAAAATGTGATATTTTTCACGGAGAGACCCCGTGAAACGCTAGAAGTGGGCGGGGATGTCTCTCTTGTGGCTCACGGGGCTGTTAGGGTGGCACAGAAATCCCTCGGAATGGGAAAACGGGTCATTTTCGTGTCGCCACATTGCATACGAACCGCATGAAACTTCCAGAGGCATTTGCAGCAGGAATGCATGTGCACTCAAAAAAGTGAATATTTCTCACGGATAGACCCCGTGATACGCTAGAAATTGGCGGGGATGTCTCTCTTGTGGCTCACGGGGCTGTTAGGGTGGCACAGAAATCCCTCGGAATGGGAAAACGGGTCATTTTCGTGTCGCCACATTGCATGCGAACCGCATGCAACTTCCAGAGGCATTTGCAGCAGAAATGCATGTGCAGTCAAAAAAAAATTGATATTTTTCACGGATAGACCCCGTGAAACGCTAGAAATTGGCGGGGATGTGTCTCTTGTGGCTCACGGGGCTGTTCGGGTCGCACAGAAATCCCTGGGAATGGGAAAACGGGTCATTTTCGTGTTGCCACATTGCGTACGAACCGCATGAAACTTCCAGAGGCATTTGCAGCAGGAATGCATGTGCACTCAAAAACTTCTATATGTTTCACGGATAGACCCCGTGAAACGCTAGAAATTGGCGGGGATGTGTCTCTTGTGGCTCACGGGGCTGTTAGGGTGGCACAGAACTCCCTCGGAATGGGAAAAGGGGTCATTTTCGTGTTGCCACATTGCATAGGAACGCCATGAAACTTCCAGAGGCATTTGCAGCAGAAAGGCACGTGCACTCAAAAATTTTAATATTTTTCACGCATAGACCCCGTCAAACGCTAGAAGTTGGCGGGGATGTCTCTCTTGTGGCTCACGGGGCTGTTAGGGTCGCACAGAAATGCCTCGGAATGGGAAAACGGGTCATTTTTGTGTGGCCACATTGCATAGGAACGGCATGAAACTTCCAGAGGCATTTGCAGCAGGAATGCATGTGCACTCAAAAACGTCTATATTTTTCACGGATAGACCCCGTGAAACGCTATAAATTGGCGGGGATGTCTCTCTTGTGGCTCACGGGCGCTGTTAGTTAGGGTCGCACAGAAATCCCTCGGAATGGGAAAAGGGGTCATTTTCGTGTTGCCACATTGCGTACGAACGGCATGAAACTTCCAGAGGCATCTGCAGCAGAAATGCATGTGCACTCAAAAACGTCTATATTTTTCACGGATAGACCCCGTGAAACGCTAGAAATTGGCGGGGATGTGTCTCTTGTGGCTCACGGGGCTGTTAGGGTCGCACAGAAATCCCTCGGAATGGGAAAACGGGTCATTTTCGTGTTGCCACAATTGGCATACGAACGGCATGAAACTTCCAGAGGCATTTGCAGCAGAAATGCATGTGCACTCAAAAACGTGAATATTTTTTCACGGATAGACCCCGTCAAACGCTCGAATTTGGCGGGGATGTTTCTCTTGTGGGTCACGGGGCTGTTCGGCTCGCACAGAACTCCCTTGGTCCACCTGATTCGTGCATACAGGCAGCAACTAAAACTCTGTAAACCTGCTGTGAGGACATCTAAACAGTGGACCAGTGAGGCTGTGGAAGATTTGCGGGCGTGCTTAGACTGTACTGACTGGGATATGTTCACGACTGCTACCAATAGTCTGGATGAACTCACAGAGGCTGTGTACATCAGCTTCTGTGAGGACTGCTGTATCCCAACACGTACCAGGGTGAACTTTAACAACAACAAGCCCTGGTTCTCAGCAAAGCTCAAAAGGTTGAGGTTGGAGAAGGAGGAAGCGTTTAGGAGTGGGGATAGAGACAGATTCAAGGAGTCGAAGAACAGGTTTAGCAAAGCGGTGAGAGAGGCTAAACGACTGTACTCAGAGACACTAAAACACCAGTTCTCTACTAACGACGCTGCTTCTGTCTGCCAAAGGGCTCAGGCACATCACCAACTACAAACCCAGAGCGCCCCACACCACTAACGACTCCCGCCTAGCCAACGACCTGAACGAGTTCTACCGTAGATTTGAAAGACAATTGGACTGTCCTGAACCACCCCTTCCCACCCAAGAGGCCCCATCCCCCACCCATACTACAGAAACGACTCTCTCCTTTCAGGAGGGAGAAGTTAATGGGCTTTTCAAGAGGC
>NW_027423013.1:5545000-5547500 GCF_048934315.1 Petromyzon marinus
CGCCACATTGCATACGAACCGCATGAAACTTCCAGAGGCATTTGCAGCAGGAATGCATGTGCACTCAAAAAAGTGAATATTTCTCACGGATAGACCCCGTGATACGCTAGAAATTGGCGGGGATGTCTCTCTTGTGGCTCACGGGGCTGTTAGGGTGGCACAGAAATCCCTCGGAATGGGAAAACGGGTCATTTTCGTGTCGCCACATTGCATGCGAACCGCATGCAACTTCCAGAGGCATTTGCAGCAGAAATGCATGTGCAGTCAAAAAAAAATTGATATTTTTCACGGATAGACCCCGTGAAACGCTAGAAATTGGCGGCGATGTCTCTCTTGTGGCTCACGGGGCTGTTAGGGTGGCACAGAAATCCCTCGGAATGGGAAAACGGGTCATTTTCGTGTCGCCACATTGCATGCGAACCGCATGAAACTTCCAGAGGCATTTGCAGCAGAAATGCATGTGCAGTCAAAAAAAAATTGATATTTTTCACGGATAGACCCCGTGAAACGCTAGAAATTGGCGGCGATGTCTCTCTTGTGGCTCACGGGGCTGTTAGGGTGGCACAGAAATCCCTCGGAATGGGAAAACGGGTCATTTTCGTGTCGCCACATTGCATGCGAACCGCATGAAACTTCCAGAGGCATTTGCAGCAGAAATGCATGTGCAGTCAAAAAATTGAATATTTTTCACGGATAGACCCCGTGAAACGCTAGAAATTGGCGGGGATGTGTCTCTTGTGGCTCACGGGGCTGTTAGGGTGGCACAGAAATCCCTCGGAATGGGAAAAAACGGGTCATTTTCGTGTCGCCACATTGCATGCGAACCGCATGAAACTTCCAGAGGCATTTGCAGCAGGAATGCATGTGCACTCAAAAAATGTGATATTTTTCACGGAGAGACCCCGTGAAACGCTAGAAGTGGGCGGGGATGTCTCTCTTGTGGCTCACGGGGCTGTTAGGGTGGCACAGAAATCCCTCGGAATGGGAAAACGGGTCATTTTCGTGTCGCCACATTGCATACGAACCGCATGAAACTTCCAGAGGCATTTGCAGCAGGAATGCATGTGCACTCAAAAAAGTGAATATTTCTCACGGATAGACCCCGTGATACGCTAGAAATTGGCGGGGATGTCTCTCTTGTGGCTCACGGGGCTGTTAGGGTGGCACAGAAATCCCTCGGAATGGGAAAACGGGTCATTTTCGTGTCGCCACATTGCATGCGAACCGCATGCAACTTCCAGAGGCATTTGCAGCAGAAATGCATGTGCAGTCAAAAAAAAATTGATATTTTTCACGGATAGACCCCGTGAAACGCTAGAAATTGGCGGGGATGTGTCTCTTGTGGCTCACGGGGCTGTTCGGGTCGCACAGAAATCCCTGGGAATGGGAAAACGGGTCATTTTCGTGTTGCCACATTGCGTACGAACCGCATGAAACTTCCAGAGGCATTTGCAGCAGGAATGCATGTGCACTCAAAAACTTCTATATGTTTCACGGATAGACCCCGTGAAACGCTAGAAATTGGCGGGGATGTGTCTCTTGTGGCTCACGGGGCTGTTAGGGTGGCACAGAACTCCCTCGGAATGGGAAAAGGGGTCATTTTCGTGTTGCCACATTGCATAGGAACGCCATGAAACTTCCAGAGGCATTTGCAGCAGAAAGGCACGTGCACTCAAAAATTTTAATATTTTTCACGCATAGACCCCGTCAAACGCTAGAAGTTGGCGGGGATGTCTCTCTTGTGGCTCACGGGGCTGTTAGGGTCGCACAGAAATGCCTCGGAATGGGAAAACGGGTCATTTTTGTGTGGCCACATTGCATAGGAACGGCATGAAACTTCCAGAGGCATTTGCAGCAGGAATGCATGTGCACTCAAAAACGTCTATATTTTTCACGGATAGACCCCGTGAAACGCTATAAATTGGCGGGGATGTCTCTCTTGTGGCTCACGGGCGCTGTTAGTTAGGGTCGCACAGAAATCCCTCGGAATGGGAAAAGGGGTCATTTTCGTGTTGCCACATTGCGTACGAACGGCATGAAACTTCCAGAGGCATCTGCAGCAGAAATGCATGTGCACTCAAAAACGTCTATATTTTTCACGGATAGACCCCGTGAAACGCTAGAAATTGGCGGGGATGTGTCTCTTGTGGCTCACGGGGCTGTTAGGGTGGCACAGAAATCCCTCGGAATGGGAAAACGGGTCATTTTCGTGTTGCCACAATTGGCATACGAACGGCATGAAACTTCCAGAGGCATTTGCAGCAGAAATGCATGTGCACTCAAAAACGTGAATATTTTTTCACGGATAGACCCCGTCAAACGCTCGAATTTGGCGGGGATGTTTCTCTTGTGGGTCACGGGGCTGTTCGGCTCGCACAGAACTCCCTTGGTCCACCTGATTCGTGCATACAGGCAGCAACTAAAACTCTGTAAACCTGCTGTGAGGACATCTAAACAGTGGACCAGTGAGGCTGTGGAAGATTTGCGGGCGTGCTTAGAC
>NW_027423013.1:5552500-5555000 GCF_048934315.1 Petromyzon marinus
AATAAGCTTCGTGTAAAAAATAGCAATATAATAAAAATACCAAGTCTTCGTCTTGGAAAATAACAAAATCTAAAAGAAAGGTCTTCTTTATGGAAAATAGTAAAATAAGAATACCAAGACTTCACCTTGGAAAATAACAAAACCATCTTGAAAAAAGCTTATTTTTAATCTTCTTTGTAGGCAGAAAATAGTAAGGCGAAAATAAAGTCCCCTCTAAGCTCTAAAGTAACAAATACGACGTGTTAAAAAAAAAAAAAACTAACAATAAAAAAAAGAACCAAGACTTCGTCTTGGAAAATAACAATCTAAATTGTGGAAAATAGTAAAATGAAAAAAAAACCGACTTCACCTTCGAAAATAACAAAATCAATCTAAAACAAATGACATCTTAAAACAAAACTATTATTTGTTTCGGAGGTTGTCTATGACTGTTCATGGACCGCATAATTTCCACAGAACATTCTCAGAATATCAAGAGAGAAAAGCAGCGTTCTGCGGGAAATCATCTTGGCCAGTGATGTCGTTCTGGGTTTGGTCAGGCCCAGGGAGGTAAGTACCTCGTTATTCTCAAGGGGCCACTTTCCTCTTGCCCCAACCGGGAATCCAAAGAATGTGACCTTGCTAGCCTTCGTCAGCACTTTGACTTGATCACCAAGAGGGGTATAGTACGAAACTTTGTGCGAGGCAGCATCTGACAAGGTATTCTTTGAAAGCTCAAAACGGACGGTGACATCGATCACAACCGCCTCCTCATCTTTTGCAAACACGAGGTCAGGCTTTCTCATCTCTCCCGTCTCGGATATGAACCGTGGCTCTTTGTATACAGACCAGCCCAATCTAGCCGCTTCGTCTGCCAGAATGTTACTGATCTTGTTGTGTCGCGCAATTCTTGCTTTCTGTACTGCAGGACATTGACCGAGAATGTGCGAAAGGGACTCGAGTCTGGCAGAGCATTTCCTGCAGGAACGTAAGGCCCCATCTCTGCCTCTGTTCAAGCTTTCTCTTGTTGGGTAAATATTTGCCCTTAGTTGTAGTGCTGCGATAAAGAAGCATTGTTTAAAGCCGCACCATGGCCTCAACCAAGCATTACTGATTCTATCATGCGCAAAGTTTACAATGCCCCTTCCTTGAACCGGCTTTTCGCACCATCTCTGAAATTCATGCTCCCTCCAATCGCAGGGTCTCGGATATACAGGTTCTTTTGACACCGAGTCCCTGAGAACGAATGTTGGGATTGCATCACTGTCACCCCCTGCTCGTACCCACAAATTACGGTATTCTTCCTCCATACCATGCGAGGACACAATATTACGGGTGATAGCATCGGACGAGTTTGCTATACGTTGCAGCCTTCTAACTTGAACCGAAGGGATTGTTTTTTCCAGTTTCAAGATGGCAAGGCCTCCGTCTCGGGCTCTGGCATATAACAGTCCATCACAAGTTGAAGCGGGAAGGTGGAGCCATCCTTTTACCGCCTTTCTAATCTCTTGGTCCAACCCACGGAGAGTTGATTGCTTGCAGTCCGAGTGGTCTGCAGGATATAACAATCTGGGTAGGGCATAGGCATTGAGTAGTTCAACCTTCTGAGTTGGCTTCAGAGGCGCCTCATCGATTTTCGAGATCCATGTCTTTAGCTGACAATGTAGATCAGGCTGTATAGTGCCAGTCCAAGGGCCAATTTTCAGACCAAGGTATTTCGTTGATTCATCAGGTTGGATCATATGGACATCTTTATTTTTGATAGTCCATGGGTCGCAGTTGTTCACCGTATATGAATCTTTGGTTGGGCTTATCATGAAGCCCTGGCACTTTCTGGCCTGAACCTCCAATCCCGATAGCCCACAAAATGATTCCAAGATCGCTAGATTGGCGGCCATACCAACCCAAGATTCGCTCACCAACACCAAATCATCAGCAAACGCAAGAGCTGTCACGTGGTCGGTATCAATGGAGTACCCAACTCCGTGTGACTCTAGGGTGCATATCAAAGGGTCCATGGCAAGATTGAAGAGCAGGGGTGACATGGGGTCACCCTGTTTGACACCAACACGTATGCTAATTTCTCGAGTCGACTCGCCATTGCTTTTGAACGAGGTCGTACACCGATCGTAGGCGTTCTGGATGATGCCCACCACGTGTTCATCTACTTTCTTGTGCCTTAACACCCATAAAATATGAGCATGCGAAACCGAGTCAAAAGCTTTCGCTATGTCGATGAACATGACAGCCAACGGCCTGTGCAATTTCTTAGCGTGTCTCATAAGGTCCTGTAGCACCTTAAGATTTTCAGAGCAGCCAGATGCCGCTATAAAACCACGCTGCCTTGGGTTTAAGGGACAAGCACGAGCAAGACGTGCAGTCATTATTCTGGAAAATAATCTCAGAATCATTGAACCAATCGTTATTGGTCTCCAGTTCCCCAATTCTTTCAGCTTTTCATCATCCATAACCTTAGGAATAAGAATCGTCCTATTCTTTTTCAACTCTTTGGGAATAATTC
>NW_027423013.1:5617500-5620000 GCF_048934315.1 Petromyzon marinus
AATATTTTTCACGCATAGACCCCGTCAAACGCTAGAAGTTGGCGGGGATGTCTCTCTTGTGGCTCACGGGGCTGTTAGGGTCGCACAGAAATGCCTCGGAATGGGAAAACGGGTCATTTTTGTGTGGCCACATTGCATAGGAACGGCATGAAACTTCCAGAGGCATTTGCAGCAGGAATGCATGTGCACTCAAAAACGTCTATATTTTTCACGGATAGACCCCGTGAAACGCTATAAATTGGCGGGGATGTCTCTCTTGTGGCTCACGGGCGCTGTTAGTTAGGGTCGCACAGAAATCCCTCGGAATGGGAAAAGGGGTCATTTTCGTGTTGCCACATTGCGTACGAACGGCATGAAACTTCCAGAGGCATCTGCAGCAGAAATGCATGTGCACTCAAAAACGTCTATATTTTTCACGGATAGACCCCGTGAAACGCTAGAAATTGGCGGGGATGTGTCTCTTGTGGCTCACGGGGCTGTTAGGGTCGCACAGAAATCCCTCGGAATGGGAAAACGGGTCATTTTCGTGTTGCCACAATTGGCATACGAACGGCATGAAACTTCCAGAGGCATTTGCAGCAGAAATGCATGTGCACTCAAAAACGTGAATATTTTTTCACGGATAGACCCCGTCAAACGCTCGAATTTGGCGGGGATGTTTCTCTTGTGGGTCACGGGGCTGTTCGGCTCGCACAGAACTCCCTTGGTCCACCTGATTCGTGCATACAGGCAGCAACTAAAACTCTGTAAACCTGCTGTGAGGACATCTAAACAGTGGACCAGTGAGGCTGTGGAAGATTTGCGGGCGTGCTTAGACTGTACTGACTGGGATATGTTCACGACTGCTACCAATAGTCTGGATGAACTCACAGAGGCTGTGTACATCAGCTTCTGTGAGGACTGCTGTATCCCAACACGTACCAGGGTGAACTTTAACAACAACAAGCCCTGGTTCTCAGCAAAGCTCAAAAGGTTGAGGTTGGAGAAGGAGGAAGCGTTTAGGAGTGGGGATAGAGACAGATTCAAGGAGTCGAAGAACAGGTTTAGCAAAGCGGTGAGAGAGGCTAAACGACTGTACTCAGAGACACTAAAACACCAGTTCTCTACTAACGACGCTGCTTCTGTCTGCCAAAGGGCTCAGGCACATCACCAACTACAAACCCAGAGCGCCCCACACCACTAACGACTCCCGCCTAGCCAACGACCTGAACGAGTTCTACCGTAGATTTGAAAGACAATTGGACTGTCCTGAACCACCCCTTCCCACCCAAGAGGCCCCATCCCCCACCCATACTACAGAAACGACTCTCTCCTTTCAGGAGGGAGAAGTTAATGGGCTTTTCAAGAGGCAGAATCCACGCAAAGCAGCCGGGCCGGACTCTGTCTCTCCAGCCACCCTCAGGCACTGCGCTGACCAGCTGTCTCCGGTGTTCACCAACATCTTTAACACCTCCCTGGAGACATGCCATGTACCAGCCTGTCTCAAGTCCTCCACCATCATCGCTGTGCCCAAAAAGCTAAGGCCAACAGGACTAAATGATTACAGACCGGTCGCCCTTACATCTGTGGTAATGAAGTCTTTTGAGCGCCTGCTCCTGGCACACCTCAAAGCCATCACAGACCCTCTCCTGGACCCCCTTCAGTTTGCCTACAGAGCCAACAGGTCTGTGGACGACGCAGTTAACATGGCCCTCCACTTCACCCTACAGCATGTGGACGCCCCAGCATCCTACGCCAGGATCCTGTTTGTGGACTTCAGCTCTGCCTTCAACACCATCATCCCTGCCCTGCTTCAGGACAAGCTCTTCCAGCTGAACGTGCCCTACTCCACCTGCAGGTGGATCACAGACTTCCTCTCTGACAGGAAGCAGTGCGTTAAGCCGGGAACAGAAGTCTCTGACTCCAGGTCCATCAGCACGGGAACTCCTCAGGGCTGCGTCCTTTGCCCACTGCTCTTCTCCCTGTATACCAACAGCTGCGCCTCCAATCATCTGTCCGTCAAACTCTTGAAGTTTGTCGGACGACACCACCCTCATTGGGCTGATCTCTGGTGGGGATGAGTCTGACTATAGGTGGGAAGCTGACAACCTGGTGACCTGGTGTAGCCAGAACAACTTAGAGCTAAATGCTCTAAGGACAGTTGAGATGGTTGTGGACTTCAGGAAGAATACAGCCCCACTCACCGCCATCACCCTGTTAGACTCCGCAGTCAAAATTGTGGAGTCCTTCCGCTTCCTGGGCACTATTCTCTGCCGGGACCTCAAGTGGGAACTGAACATCAGCTCCCTCGCCAAGAGAGCTCAACAGAGGATGTACTTTCGACGGCAGCTGAAGAAATGCAACCTGCCAAAGACAATGATGGTGCAATTCTATACAGCGATCATTGAATCCATCCTCACCTCCTCCATAACCGTCTGGTACGCTGCTGCCACTGCCAAGGACAAGAGCAGACTGCAGCGTATCATGCACACTGCTGAGAAGGTAATTGCCTGCAATCTAC
>NW_027423013.1:5625000-5627500 GCF_048934315.1 Petromyzon marinus
ATCATGCGCAAAGTTTACAATGCCCCTTCCTTGAACCGGCTTTTCGCACCATCTCTGAAATTCATGCTCCCTCCAATCGCAGGGTCTCGGATATACAGGTTCTTTTGACACCGAGTCCCTGAGAACGAATGTTGGGATTGCATCACTGTCACCCCCTGCTCGTACCCACAAATTACGGTATTCTTCCTCCATACCCTGCGAGGACACAATATTACGGGTGATAGCATCGGACGAGTTTGCTATACGTTGCAGCCTTCTAACTTGAACCGAAGGGATTGTTTTTTCCAGTTTCAAGATGGCAAGGCCTCCGTCTCGGGCTCTGGCATATAACAGTCCATCACAAGTTGAAGCGGGAAGGTGGAGCCATCCTTTTACCGCCTTTCTAATCTCTTGGTCCAACCCACGGAGAGTTGATTGCTTGCAGTCCGAGTGGTCTGCAGGATATAACAATCTGGGTAGGGCATAGGCATTGAGTAGTTCAACCTTCTGAGTTGGCTTCAGAGGCGCCTCATCGATTTTCGAGATCCATGTCTTTAGCTGACAATGTAGATCAGGCTGTATAGTGCCAGTCCAAGGGCCAATTTTCAGACCAAGGTATTTCGTTGATTCATCAGGTTGGATCATATGGACATCTTTATTTTTGATAGTCCATGGGTCGCAGTTGTTCACCGTATATGAATCTTTGGTTGGGCTTATCATGAAGCCCTGGCACTTTCTGGCCTGAACCTCCAATCCCGATAGCCCACAAAATGATTCCAAGATCGCTAGATTGGCGGCCATACCAACCCAAGATTCGCTCACCAACACCAAATCATCAGCAAACGCAAGAGCTGTCACGTGGTTGGTATCAATGGAGTACCCAACTCCGTGTGACTCTAGGGTGCATATCAAAGGGTCCATGGCAAGATTGAAGAGCAGGGGTGACATGGGGTCACCCTGTTTGACACCAACACGTATGCTAATTTCTCGAGTCGACTCGCCATTGCTTTTGAACGAGGTCGTACACCGATCGTAGGCGTTCTGGATGATGCCCACCACGTGTTCATCTACTTTCTTGTGCCTTAACACCCATAAAATATGAGCATGCGAAACCGAGTCAAAAGCTTTCGCTATATCGATGAACATGACAGCCAACGGCCTGTGCAATTTCTTAGCGTGTCTCATAAGGTCCTGTAGCACCTTAAGATTTTCAGAGCAGCCAGATGCCGCTATAAAACCACGCTGCCTTGGGTTTAAGGGACAAGCACGAGCAAGACGTGCAGTCATTATTCTGGAAAATAATCTCAGAATCATTGAACCAATCGTTATTGGTCTCCAGTTCCCCAATTCTTTCAGCTTTTCATCATCCATAACCTTAGGAATAAGAATCGTCCTATTCTTTTTCAACTCTTTGGGAATAATTCCTGTAATCATCCATGCATTAAATAGGGCTGTCAGTGTCCGACCCTCGGGGTCGGCAGCACAGATTGCAGCCCTTGTTAGGCCATCTGGCCCAGCTGCTGACGTTGGTTTAATGGCCCGTATGGCAGTCTGAACTTCCTCCACCGAAATTAGGGGCTCAAAGTATTCGTTATTTGCAACACCTGATGACTTAAATTGGCCCAGGCCATTGAATGGCAACACCTTCTCCCATTTTTCGCAGTAAAAACGATATACATCTGCGTTCGGGATTAGGCATTCATGACGTTCAGTGCCATCCAGGACTAAGGACGCAAGAAGAGAGCGGTTCTTAAAGAAGAGCTTCTGGTGCTTCATGAAGCTTCCTCGTTTTTCCGCTCTCTTCTTCATCCAAGATCGTGTGGGTAATATCCTGGGTTTAATAATGTCGTTCTCGGGTTTTGAACGTTTGCCTTTGTTTTTCACCAATCTCATCGGACAAAGCATCAATGCTGTGGCAGTTTCTACGAGGGCATCATGTTGGCCCTCGCCGTTAAGCCAAGCCTTTATTGCCTCCATTGCAGGCTTTTCCAGGGTCCCAGAATTCTCATTCGTAAGCCGCTCAGCTGCTTGAGCGAGTATGGATGAAGTCCCCGTTGTTACATTTGGTGGGGGAGACAATGTCTCAAGAGGCCTAGAAGAAAAATGTAAGCTGTCTGACATGGGGGCCCCTGTCTTTTTACTTAGGTCCCGTCTCTTGTCAGAGACTTGCTTGTTGGTCTTAGTCCCAAGCGCTTCAGCAATGATCTTATTGATATTCTTTTTCCCCTGAAACTGCAACTCTAGAAGGGCCAGCTGTTCTACTTCCTTCAAAGACCAGCAGCTACGGTGTACCCCTCTCTGCGAGGTACCCTTTATACCATCTTTAATCCTTTCCTCATTACGGGTGACTGGGTGAGCATGCCTCTTGTGCTGCGAAAGGCCACTTAGAGTCGCAAAGCGTGCCTGGCAACATTCACAGACCATTGGTAAGCTTTCCTCAGTTAACTTTATTCCCCCACATTTGGGGGCATGACAGGCAATCGATCGGTGGTTTGAGTTGGTTTTGTCACATTTAGCGCAC
>NW_027423013.1:5635000-5637500 GCF_048934315.1 Petromyzon marinus
GAAACTTCCAGAGGCATTTGCAGCAGGAATGCATGTGCACTCAAAAAATGTGATATTTTTCACGGAGAGACCCCGTGAAACGCTAGAAGTGGGCGGGGATGTCTCTCTTGTGGCTCACGGGGCTGTTAGGGTGGCACAGAAATCCCTCGGAATGGGAAAACGGGTCATTTTCGTGTCGCCACATTGCATACGAACCGCATGAAACTTCCAGAGGCATTTGCAGCAGGAATGCATGTGCACTCAAAAAAGTGAATATTTCTCACGGATAGACCCCGTGATACGCTAGAAATTGGCGGGGATGTCTCTCTTGTGGCTCACGGGGCTGTTAGGGTGGCACAGAAATCCCTCGGAATGGGAAAACGGGTCATTTTCGTGTCGCCACATTGCATGCGAACCGCATGCAACTTCCAGAGGCATTTGCAGCAGAAATGCATGTGCAGTCAAAAAAAAATTGATATTTTTCACGGATAGACCCCGTGAAACGCTAGAAATTGGCGGGGATGTGTCTCTTGTGGCTCACGGGGCTGTTCGGGTCGCACAGAAATCCCTGGGAATGGGAAAACGGGTCATTTTCGTGTTGCCACATTGCATACGAACCGCATGAAACTTCCAGAGGCATTTGCAGCAGGAATGCATGTGCACTCAAAAACTTCTATATGTTTCACGGATAGACCCCGTGAAACGCTAGAAATTGGCGGGGATGTGTCTCTTGTGGCTCACGGGGCTGTTAGGGTGGCACAGAACTCCCTCGGAATGGGAAAAGGGGTCATTTTCGTGTTGCCACATTGCATAGGAACGCCATGAAACTTCCAGAGGCATTTGCAGCAGAAAGGCACGTGCACTCAAAAATTTTAATATTTTTCACGCATAGACCCCGTCAAACGCTAGAAGTTGGCGGGGATGTCTCTCTTGTGGCTCACGGGGCTGTTAGGGTCGCACAGAAATGCCTCGGAATGGGAAAACGGGTCATTTTTGTGTGGCCACATTGCATAGGAACGGCATGAAACTTCCAGAGGCATTTGCAGCAGGAATGCATGTGCACTCAAAAACGTCTATATTTTTCACGGATAGACCCCGTGAAACGCTATAAATTGGCGGGGATGTCTCTCTTGTGGCTCACGGGCGCTGTTAGTTAGGGTCGCACAGAAATCCCTCGGAATGGGAAAAGGGGTCATTTTCGTGTTGCCACATTGCGTACGAACGGCATGAAACTTCCAGAGGCATCTGCAGCAGAAATGCATGTGCACTCAAAAACGTCTATATTTTTCACGGATAGACCCCGTGAAACGCTAGAAATTGGCGGGGATGTGTCTCTTGTGGCTCACGGGGCTGTTAGGGTCGCACAGAAATCCCTCGGAATGGGAAAACGGGTCATTTTCGTGTTGCCACAATTGGCATACGAACGGCATGAAACTTCCAGAGGCATTTGCAGCAGAAATGCATGTGCACTCAAAAACGTGAATATTTTTTCACGGATAGACCCCGTCAAACGCTCGAATTTGGCGGGGATGTTTCTCTTGTGGGTCACGGGGCTGTTCGGCTCGCACAGAACTCCCTTGGTCCACCTGATTCGTGCATACAGGCAGCAACTAAAACTCTGTAAACCTGCTGTGAGGACATCTAAACAGTGGACCAGTGAGGCTGTGGAAGATTTGCGGGCGTGCTTAGACTGTACTGACTGGGATATGTTCACGACTGCTACCAATAGTCTGGATGAACTCACAGAGGCTGTGTACATCAGCTTCTGTGAGGACTGCTGTATCCCAACACGTACCAGGGTGAACTTTAACAACAACAAGCCCTGGTTCTCAGCAAAGCTCAAAAGGTTGAGGTTGGAGAAGGAGGAAGCGTTTAGGAGTGGGGATAGAGACAGATTCAAGGAGTCGAAGAACAGGTTTAGCAAAGCGGTGAGAGAGGCTAAACGACTGTACTCAGAGACACTAAAACACCAGTTCTCTACTAACGACGCTGCTTCTGTCTGCCAAAGGGCTCAGGCACATCACCAACTACAAACCCAGAGCGCCCCACACCACTAACGACTCCCGCCTAGCCAACGACCTGAACGAGTTCTACCGTAGATTTGAAAGACAATTGGACTGTCCTGAACCACCCCTTCCCACCCAAGAGGCCCCATCCCCCACCCATACTACAGAAACGACTCTCTCCTTTCAGGAGGGAGAAGTTAATGGGCTTTTCAAGAGGCAGAATCCACGCAAAGCAGCCGGGCCGGACTCTGTCTCTCCAGCCACCCTCAGGCACTGCGCTGACCAGCTGTCTCCGGTGTTCACCAACATCTTTAACACCTCCCTGGAGACATGCCATGTACCAGCCTGTCTCAAGTCCTCCACCATCATCGCTGTGCCCAAAAAGCTAAGGCCAACAGGACTAAATGATTACAGACCGGTCGCCCTTACATCTGTGGTAATGAAGTCTTTTGAGCGCCTGCTCCTGGCACACCTCAAAGCCATCACAGACCCTCTCCTGGACCCCCTTCAGTTTG
>NW_027423013.1:5647500-5650000 GCF_048934315.1 Petromyzon marinus
CCCGTGAAACGCTAGAAATTGGCGGGGATGTGTCTCTTCTGGCTCACGGGGCTGTTCGGGTCGCACAGAAATCCCTGGGAATGGGAAAACGGGTCATTTTCGTGTTGCCACATTGCGTACGAACCGCATGAAACTTCCAGAGGCATTTGCAGCAGGAATGCATGTGCACTCAAAAACTTCTATATGTTTCACGGATAGACCCCGTGAAACGCTAGAAATTGGCGGGGATGTGTCTCTTGTGGCTCACGGGGCTGTTAGGGTGGCACAGAACTCCCTCGGAATGGGAAAAGGGGTCATTTTCGTGTTGCCACATTGCATAGGAACGCCATGAAACTTCCAGAGGCATTTGCAGCAGAAAGGCACGTGCACTCAAAAATTTTAATATTTTTCACGCATAGACCCCGTCAAACGCTAGAAGTTGGCGGGGATGTCTCTCTTGTGGCTCACGGGGCTGTTAGGGTCGCACAGAAATGCCTCGGAATGGGAAAACGGGTCATTTTTGTGTGGCCACATTGCATAGGAACGGCATGAAACTTCCAGAGGCATTTGCAGCAGGAATGCATGTGCACTCAAAAACGTCTATATTTTTCACGGATAGACCCCGTGAAACGCTATAAATTGGCGGGGATGTCTCTCTTGTGGCTCACGGGCGCTGTTAGTTAGGGTCGCACAGAAATCCCTCGGAATGGGAAAAGGGGTCATTTTCGTGTTGCCACATTGCGTACGAACGGCATGAAACTTCCAGAGGCATCTGCAGCAGAAATGCATGTGCACTCAAAAACGTCTATATTTTTCACGGATAGACCCCGTGAAACGCTAGAAATTGGCGGGGATGTGTCTCTTGTGGCTCACGGGGCTGTTAGGGTCGCACAGAAATCCCTCGGAATGGGAAAACGGGTCATTTTCGTGTTGCCACAATTGGCATACGAACGGCATGAAACTTCCAGAGGCATTTGCAGCAGAAATGCATGTGCACTCAAAAACGTGAATATTTTTTCACGGATAGACCCCGTCAAACGCTCGAATTTGGCGGGGATGTTTCTCTTGTGGGTCACGGGGCTGTTCGGCTCGCACAGAACTCCCTTGGTCCACCTGATTCGTGCATACAGGCAGCAACTAAAACTCTGTAAACCTGCTGTGAGGACATCTAAACAGTGGACCAGTGAGGCTGTGGAAGATTTGCGGGCGTGCTTAGACTGTACTGACTGGGATATGTTCACGACTGCTACCAATAGTCTGGATGAACTCACAGAGGCTGTGTACATCAGCTTCTGTGAGGACTGCTGTATCCCAACACGTACCAGGGTGAACTTTAACAACAACAAGCCCTGGTTCTCAGCAAAGCTCAAAAGGTTGAGGTTGGAGAAGGAGGAAGCGTTTAGGAGTGGGGATAGAGACAGATTCAAGGAGTCGAAGAACAGGTTTAGCAAAGCGGTGAGAGAGGCTAAACGACTGTACTCAGAGACACTAAAACACCAGTTCTCTACTAACGACGCTGCTTCTGTCTGCCAAAGGGCTCAGGCACATCACCAACTACAAACCCAGAGCGCCCCACACCACTAACGACTCCCGCCTAGCCAACGACCTGAACGAGTTCTACCGTAGATTTGAAAGACAATTGGACTGTCCTGAACCACCCCTTCCCACCCAAGAGGCCCCATCCCCCACCCATACTACAGAAACGACTCTCTCCTTTCAGGAGGGAGAAGTTAATGGGCTTTTCAAGAGGCAGAATCCACGCAAAGCAGCCGGGCCGGACTCTGTCTCTCCAGCCACCCTCAGGCACTGCGCTGACCAGCTGTCTCCGGTGTTCACCAACATCTTTAACACCTCCCTGGAGACATGCCATGTACCAGCCTGTCTCAAGTCCTCCACCATCATCGCTGTGCCCAAAAAGCTAAGGCCAACAGGACTAAATGATTACAGACCGGTCGCCCTTACATCTGTGGTAATGAAGTCTTTTGAGCGCCTGCTCCTGGCACACCTCAAAGCCATCACAGACCCTCTCCTGGACCCCCTTCAGTTTGCCTACAGAGCCAACAGGTCTGTGGACGACGCAGTTAACATGGCCCTCCACTTCACCCTACAGCATGTGGACGCCCCAGCATCCTACGCCAGGATCCTGTTTGTGGACTTCAGCTCTGCCTTCAACACCATCATCCCTGCCCTGCTTCAGGACAAGCTCTTCCAGCTGAACGTGCCCTACTCCACCTGCAGGTGGATCACAGACTTCCTCTCTGACAGGAAGCAGTGCGTTAAGCCGGGAACAGAAGTCTCTGACTCCAGGTCCATCAGCACGGGAACTCCTCAGGGCTGCGTCCTTTGCCCACTGCTCTTCTCCCTGTATACCAACAGCTGCGCCTCCAATCATCTGTCCGTCAAACTCTTGAAGTTTGTCGGACGACACCACCCTCATTGGGCTGATCTCTGGTGGGGATGAGTCTGACTATAGGTGGGAAGCTGACAACCTGGTGACCTGGTGTAGCCAGAACAACTTAGA
>NW_027423013.1:5672500-5675000 GCF_048934315.1 Petromyzon marinus
TTCACGGATAGACCCCGTGAAACGCTAGAAATTGGCGGGGATGTGTCTCTTGTGGCTCACGGGGCTGTTAGGGTGGCACAGAACTCCCTCGGAATGGGAAAAGGGGTCATTTTCGTGTTGCCACATTGCATAGGAACGCCATGAAACTTCCAGAGGCATTTGCAGCAGAAAGGCACGTGCACTCAAAAATTTTAATATTTTTCACGCATAGACCCCGTCAAACGCTAGAAGTTGGCGGGGATGTCTCTCTTGTGGCTCACGGGGCTGTTAGGGTCGCACAGAAATGCCTCGGAATGGGAAAACGGGTCATTTTTGTGTGGCCACATTGCATAGGAACGGCATGAAACTTCCAGAGGCATTTGCAGCAGGAATGCATGTGCACTCAAAAACGTCTATATTTTTCACGGATAGACCCCGTGAAACGCTATAAATTGGCGGGGATGTCTCTCTTGTGGCTCACGGGCGCTGTTAGTTAGGGTCGCACAGAAATCCCTCGGAATGGGAAAAGGGGTCATTTTCGTGTTGCCACATTGCGTACGAACGGCATGAAACTTCCAGAGGCATCTGCAGCAGAAATGCATGTGCACTCAAAAACGTCTATATTTTTCACGGATAGACCCCGTGAAACGCTAGAAATTGGCGGGGATGTGTCTCTTGTGGCTCACGGGGCTGTTAGGGTCGCACAGAAATCCCTCGGAATGGGAAAACGGGTCATTTTCGTGTTGCCACAATTGGCATACGAACGGCATGAAACTTCCAGAGGCATTTGCAGCAGGAATGCATGTGCAGTCAAAAAAGTGAATATTTTTCACGGATAGACCCCGTGAAACGCTAGAAATTGGCGGCGATGTCTCTCTTGTGGCTCACGGGGCTGTTAGGGTGGCACAGAAATCCCTCGGAATGGGAAAACGGGTCATTTTCGTGTCGCCACATTGCATGCGAACCGCATGAAACTTCCAGAGGCATTTGCAGCAGAAATGCATGTGCAGTCAAAAAATTGAATATTTTTCACGGATAGACCCCGTGAAACGCTAGAAATTGGCGGGGATGTGTCTCTTGTGGCTCACGGGGCTGTTAGGGTGGCACAGAAATCCCTCGGAATGGGAAAAAACGGGTCATTTTCGTGTCGCCACATTGCATGCGAACCGCATGAAACTTCCAGAGGCATTTGCAGCAGGAATGCATGTGCACTCAAAAAATGTGATATTTTTCACGGAGAGACCCCGTGAAACGCTAGAAGTGGGCGGGGATGTCTCTCTTGTGGCTCACGGGGCTGTTAGGGTGGCACAGAAATCCCTCGGAATGGGAAAACGGGTCATTTTCGTGTCGCCACATTGCATACGAACCGCATGAAACTTCCAGAGGCATTTGCAGCAGGAATGCATGTGCACTCAAAAAAGTGAATATTTCTCACGGATAGACCCCGTGATACGCTAGAAATTGGCGGGGATGTCTCTCTTGTGGCTCACGGGGCTGTTAGGGTGGCACAGAAATCCCTCGGAATGGGAAAACGGGTCATTTTCGTGTCGCCACATTGCATGCGAACCGCATGCAACTTCCAGAGGCATTTGCAGCAGAAATGCATGTGCAGTCAAAAAAAAATTGATATTTTTCACGGATAGACCCCGTGAAACGCTAGAAATTGGCGGGGATGTGTCTCTTATGACTCACGGGGCTGTTCGGGTCGCACAGAAATCCCTGGGAATGGGAAAACGGGTCATTTTCGTGTTGCCACATTGCGTACGAACCGCATGAAACTTCCAGAGGCATTTGCAGCAGGAATGCATGTGCACTCAAAAACTTCTATATGTTTCACGGATAGACCCCGTGAAACGCTAGAAATTGGCGGGGATGTGTCTCTTGTGGCTCACGGGGCTGTTAGGGTGGCACAGAACTCCCTCGGAATGGGAAAAGGGGTCATTTTCGTGTTGCCACATTGCATAGGAACGCCATGAAACTTCCAGAGGCATTTGCAGCAGAAAGGCACGTGCACTCAAAAATTTTAATATTTTTCACGCATAGACCCCGTCAAACGCTAGAAGTTGGCGGGGATGTCTCTCTTGTGGCTCACGGGGCTGTTAGGGTCGCACAGAAATGCCTCGGAATGGGAAAACGGGTCATTTTTGTGTGGCCACATTGCATAGGAACGGCATGAAACTTCCAGAGGCATTTGCAGCAGGAATGCATGTGCACTCAAAAACGTCTATATTTTTCACGGATAGACCCCGTGAAACGCTATAAATTGGCGGGGATGTCTCTCTTGTGGCTCACGGGCGCTGTTAGTTAGGGTCGCACAGAAATCCCTCGGAATGGGAAAAGGGGTCATTTTCGTGTTGCCACATTGCGTACGAACGGCATGAAACTTCCAGAGGCATCTGCAGCAGAAATGCATGTGCACTCAAAAACGTCTATATTTTTCACGGATAGACCCCGTGAAACGCTAGAAATTGGCGGGGATGTGTCTCTTGTGGCTCACGGGGCTGTTAGGGTCGCACAGAAA
>NW_027423013.1:5687500-5692500 GCF_048934315.1 Petromyzon marinus
GAAACTTCCAGAGGCATTTGCAGCAGGAATGCATGTGCACTCAAAAAATGTGATATTTTTTCACGGAGAGACCCCGTGAAACGCTAGAAGTGGGCGGGGATGTCTCTCTTGTGGCTCACGGGGCTGTTAGGGTGGCACAGAAATCCCTCGGAATGGGAAAACGGGTCATTTTCGTGTCGCCACATTGCATACGAACCGCATGAAACTTCCAGAGGCATTTGCAGCAGGAATGCATGTGCACTCAAAAAAGTGAATATTTCTCACGGATAGACCCCGTGATACGCTAGAAATTGGCGGGGATGTCTCTCTTGTGGCTCACGGGGCTGTTAGGGTGGCACAGAAATCCCTCGGAATGGGAAAACGGGTCATTTTCGTGTCGCCACATTGCATGCGAACCGCATGCAACTTCCAGAGGCATTTGCAGCAGAAATGCATGTGCAGTCAAAAAAAAATTTATATTTTTCACGGATAGACCCCGTGAAACGCTAGAAATTGGCGGGGATGTGTCTCTTGTGGCTCACGGGGCTGTTCGGGTCGCACAGAAATCCCTGGGAATGGGAAAACGGGTCATTTTCGTGTTGCCACATTGCGTACGAACCGCATGAAACTTCCAGAGGCATTTGCAGCAGGAATGCATGTGCACTCAAAAACTTCTATATGTTTCACGGATAGACCCCGTGAAACGCTAGAAATTGGCGGGGATGTGTCTCTTGTGGCTCACGGGGCTGTTAGGGTGGCACAGAACTCCCTCGGAATGGGAAAAGGGGTCATTTTCGTGTTGCCACATTGCATAGGAACGCCATGAAACTTCCAGAGGCATTTGCAGCAGAAAGGCACGTGCACTCAAAAATTTTAATATTTTTCACGCATAGACCCCGTCAAACGCTAGAAGTTGGCGGGGATGTCTCTCTTGTGGCTCACGGGGCTGTTAGGGTCGCACAGAAATGCCTCGGAATGGGAAAACGGGTCATTTTTGTGTGGCCACATTGCATAGGAACGGCATGAAACTTCCAGAGGCATTTGCAGCAGGAATGCATGTGCACTCAAAAACGTCTATATTTTTCACGGATAGACCCCGTGAAACGCTATAAATTGGCGGGGATGTCTCTCTTGTGGCTCACGGGCGCTGTTAGTTAGGGTCGCACAGAAATCCCTCGGAATGGGAAAAGGGGTCATTTTCGTGTTGCCACATTGCGTACGAACGGCATGAAACTTCCAGAGGCATCTGCAGCAGAAATGCATGTGCACTCAAAAACGTCTATATTTTTCACGGATAGACCCCGTGAAACGCTAGAAATTGGCGGGGATGTGTCTCTTGTGGCTCACGGGGCTGTTAGGGTCGCACAGAAATCCCTCGGAATGGGAAAACGGGTCATTTTCGTGTTGCCACAATTGGCATACGAACGGCATGAAACTTCCAGAGGCATTTGCAGCAGGAATGCATGTGCAGTCAAAAAAGTGAATATTTTTCACGGATAGACCCCGTGAAACGCTAGAAATTGGCGGCGATGTCTCTCTTGTGGCTCACGGGGCTGTTAGGGTGGCACAGAAATCCCTCGGAATGGGAAAACGGGTCATTTTCGTGTCGCCACATTGCATGCGAACCGCATGAAACTTCCAGAGGCATTTGCAGCAGAAATGCATGTGCAGTCAAAAAATTGAATATTTTTCACGGATAGACCCCGTGAAACGCTAGAAATTGGCGGGGATGTGTCTCTTGTGGCTCACGGGGCTGTTAGGGTGGCACAGAAATCCCTCGGAATGGGAAAAAACGGGTCATTTTCGTGTCGCCACATTGCATGCGAACCGCATGAAACTTCCAGAGGCATTTGCAGCAGGAATGCATGTGCACTCAAAAAATGTGATATTTTTTCACGGAGAGACCCCGTGAAACGCTAGAAGTGGGCGGGGATGTCTCTCTTGTGGCTCACGGGGCTGTTAGGGTGGCACAGAAATCCCTCGGAATGGGAAAACGGGTCATTTTCGTGTCGCCACATTGCATACGAACCGCATGAAACTTCCAGAGGCATTTGCAGCAGGAATGCATGTGCACTCAAAAAAGTGAATATTTCTCACGGATAGACCCCGTGATACGCTAGAAATTGGCGGGGATGTCTCTCTTGTGGCTCACGGGGCTGTTAGGGTGGCACAGAAATCCCTCGGAATGGGAAAACGGGTCATTTTCGTGTCGCCACATTGCATGCGAACCGCATGCAACTTCCAGAGGCATTTGCAGCAGAAATGCATGTGCAGTCAAAAAAAAATTGATATTTTTCACGGATAGACCCCGTGAAACGCTAGAAATTGGCGGGGATGTGTCTCTTGTGGCTCACGGGGCTGTTCGGGTCGCACAGAAATCCCTGGGAATGGGAAAACGGGTCATTTTCGTGTTGCTACATTGCGTACGAACCGCATGAAACTTCCAGAGGCATTTGCAGCAGGAATGCATGTGCACTCAAAAACTTCTATATGTTTCACGGATAGACCCCGTGAAACGCTAGAAATTGGCGGGGATGTGTCTCTTGTGGCTCACGGGGCTGTTAGGGTGGCACAGAACTCCCTCGGAATGGGAAAAGGGGTCATTTTCGTGTTGCCACATTGCATAGGAACGCCATGAAACTTCCAGAGGCATTTGCAGCAGAAAGGCACGTGCACTCAAAAATTTTAATATTTTTCACGCATAGACCCCGTCAAACGCTAGAAGTTGGCGGGGATGTCTCTCTTGTGGCTCACGGGGCTGTTAGGGTCGCACAGAAATGCCTCGGAATGGGAAAACGGGTCATTTTTGTGTGGCCACATTGCATAGGAACGGCATGAAACTTCCAGAGGCATTTGCAGCAGGAATGCATGTGCACTCAAAAACGTCTATATTTTTCACGGATAGACCCCGTGAAACGCTATAAATTGGCGGGGATGTCTCTCTTGTGGCTCACGGGCGCTGTTAGTTAGGGTCGCACAGAAATCCCTCGGAATGGGAAAAGGGGTCATTTTCGTGTTGCCACATTGCGTACGAACGGCATGAAACTTCCAGAGGCATCTGCAGCAGAAATGCATGTGCACTCAAAAACGTCTATATTTTTCACGGATAGACCCCGTGAAACGCTAGAAATTGGCGGGGATGTGTCTCTTGTGGCTCACGGGGCTGTTAGGGTCGCACAGAAATCCCTCGGAATGGGAAAACGGGTCATTTTCGTGTTGCCACAATTGGCATACGAACGGCATGAAACTTCCAGAGGCATTTGCAGCAGAAATGCATGTGCACTCAAAAACGTGAATATTTTTTCACGGATAGACCCCGTCAAACGCTCGAATTTGGCGGGGATGTTTCTCTTGTGGGTCACGGGGCTGTTCGGCTCGCACAGAACTCCCTTGGTCCACCTGATTCGTGCATACAGGCAGCAACTAAAACTCTGTAAACCTGCTGTGAGGACATCTAAACAGTGGACCAGTGAGGCTGTGGAAGATTTGCGGGCGTGCTTAGACTGTACTGACTGGGATATGTTCACGACTGCTACCAATAGTCTGGATGAACTCACAGAGGCTGTGTACATCAGCTTCTGTGAGGACTGCTGTATCCCAACACGTACCAGGGTGAACTTTAACAACAACAAGCCCTGGTTCTCAGCAAAGCTCAAAAGGTTGAGGTTGGAGAAGGAGGAAGCGTTTAGGAGTGGGGATAGAGACAGATTCAAGGAGTCGAAGAACAGGTTTAGCAAAGCGGTGAGAGAGGCTAAACGACTGTACTCAGAGACACTAAAACACCAGTTCTCTACTAACGACGCTGCTTCTGTCTGCCAAAGGGCTCAGGCACATCACCAACTACAAACCCAGAGCGCCCCACACCACTAACGACTCCCGCCTAGCCAACGACCTGAACGAGTTCTACCGTAGATTTGAAAGACAATTGGACTGTCCTGAACCACCCCTTCCCACCCAAGAGGCCCCATCCCCCACCCATACTACAGAAACGACTCTCTCCTTTCAGGAGGGAGAAGTTAATGGGCTTTTCAAGAGGCAGAATCCACGCAAAGCAGCCGGGCCGGACTCTGTCTCTCCAGCCACCCTCAGGCACTGCGCTGACCAGCTGTCTCCGGTGTTCACCAACATCTTTAACACCTCCCTGGAGACATGCCATGTACCAGCCTGTCTCAAGTCCTCCACCATCATCGCTGTGCCCAAAAAGCTAAGGCCAACAGGACTAAATGATTACAGACCGGTCGCCCTTACATCTGTGGTAATGAAGTCTTTTGAGCGCCTGCTCCTGGCACACCTCAAAGCCATCACAGACCCTCTCCTGGACCCCCTTCAGTTTGCCTACAGAGCCAACAGGTCTGTGGACGACGCAGTTAACATGGCCCTCCACTTCACCCTACAGCATGTGGACGCCCCAGCATCCTACGCCAGGATCCTGTTTGTGGACTTCAGCTCTGCCTTCAACACCATCATCCCTGCCCTGCTTCAGGACAAGCTCTTCCAGCTGAACGTGCCCTACTCCACCTGCAGGTGGATCACAGACTTCCTCTCTGACAGGAAGCAGTGCGTTAAGCCGGGAACAGAAGTCTCTGACTCCAGGTCCATCAGCACGGGAACTCCTCAGGGCTGCGTCCTTTGCCCACTGCTCTTCTCCCTGTATACCAACAGCTGCGCCTCCAATCATCTGTCCGTCAAACTCTTGAAGTTTGTCGGACGACACCACCCTCATTGGGCTGATCTCTGGTGGGGATGAGTCTGACTATAGGTGGGAAGCTGACAACCTGGTGACCTGGTGTAGCCAGAACAACTTAGAGCTAAATGCTCTAAGGACAGTTGAGATGGTTGTGGACTTCAGGAAGAATACAGCCCCACTCACCGCCGTCACCCTGTTAGACTCCGCAGTCAAAATTGTGGAGTCCTTCCGCTTCCTGGGCACTATTCTCTGCCGGGACCTCAAGTGGGAACTGAACATCAGCTCCCTCGCCAAGAGAGCTCAACAGAGGATGTACTTTCGACGGCAGCTGAAG
>NW_027423013.1:5702500-5705000 GCF_048934315.1 Petromyzon marinus
CCCGTGATACGCTAGAAATTGGCGGGGATGTCTCTCTTGTGGCTCACGGGGCTGTTAGGGTGGCACAGAAATCCCTCGGAATGGGAAAACGGGTCATTTTCGTGTCGCCACATTGCATGCGAACCGCATGCAACTTCCAGAGGCATTTGCAGCAGAAATGCATGTGCAGTCAAAAAAAATTGATATTTTTCACGGATAGACCCCGTGAAACGCTAGAAATTGGCGGGGATGTGTCTCTTGTGGCTCACGGGGCTGTTCGGGTCGCACAGAAATCCCTGGGAATGGGAAAACGGGTCATTTTCGTGTTGCCACATTGCGTACGAACCGCATGAAACTTCCAGAGGCATTTGCAGCAGGAATGCATGTGCACTCAAAAACTTCTATATGTTTCACGGATAGACCCCGTGAAACGCTAGAAATTGGCGGGGATGTGTCTCTTGTGGCTCACGGGGCTGTTAGGGTGGCACAGAACTCCCTCGGAATGGGAAAAGGGGTCATTTTCGTGTTGCCACATTGCATAGGAACGCCATGAAACTTCCAGAGGCATTTGCAGCAGAAAGGCACGTGCACTCAAAAATTTTAATATTTTTCACGCATAGACCCCGTCAAACGCTAGAAGTTGGCGGGGATGTCTCTCTTGTGGCTCACGGGGCTGTTAGGGTCGCACAGAAATGCCTCGGAATGGGAAAACGGGTCATTTTTGTGTGGCCACATTGCATAGGAACGGCATGAAACTTCCAGAGGCATTTGCAGCAGGAATGCATGTGCACTCAAAAACGTCTATATTTTTCACGGATAGACCCCGTGAAACGCTATAAATTGGCGGGGATGTCTCTCTTGTGGCTCACGGGCGCTGTTAGTTAGGGTCGCACAGAAATCCCTCGGAATGGGAAAAGGGGTCATTTTCGTGTTGCCACATTGCGTACGAACGGCATGAAACTTCCAGAGGCATCTGCAGCAGAAATGCATGTGCACTCAAAAACGTCTATATTTTTCACGGATAGACCCCGTGAAACGCTAGAAATTGGCGGGGATGTGTCTCTTGTGGCTCACGGGGCTGTTAGGGTCGCACAGAAATCCCTCGGAATGGGAAAACGGGTCATTTTCGTGTTGCCACAATTGGCATACGAACGGCATGAAACTTCCAGAGGCATTTGCAGCAGAAATGCATGAGCACTCAAAAACGTGAATATTTTTTCACGGATAGACCCCGTCAAACGCTCGAATTTGGCGGGGATGTTTCTCTTGTGGGTCACGGGGCTGTTCGGCTCGCACAGAACTCCCTTGGTCCACCTGATTCGTGCATACAGGCAGCAACTAAAACTCTGTAAACCTGCTGTGAGGACATCTAAACAGTGGACCAGTGAGGCTGTGGAAGATTTGCGGGCGTGCTTAGACTGTACTGACTGGGATATGTTCACGACTGCTACCAATAGTCTGGATGAACTCACAGAGGCTGTGACGTCCTACATCAGCTTCTGTGAGGACTGCTGTATCCCAACACGTACCAGGGTGAACTTTAACAACAACAAGCCCTGGTTCTCAGCAAAGCTCAAAAGGTTGAGGTTGGAGAAGGAGGAAGCGTTTAGGAGTGGGGATAGAGACAGATTCAAGGAGTCGAAGAACAGGTTTAGCAAAGCGGTGAGAGAGGCTAAACGACTGTACTCAGAGACACTAAAACACCAGTTCTCTACTAACGACGCTGCTTCTGTCTGCCAAAGGGCTCAGGCACATCACCAACTACAAACCCAGAGCGCCCCACACCACTAACGACTCCCGCCTAGCCAACGACCTGAACGAGTTCTACCGTAGATTTGAAAGACAATTGGACTGTCCTGAACCACCCCTTCCCACCCAAGAGGCCCCATCCCCCACCCATACTACAGAAACGACTCTCTCCTTTCAGGAGGGAGAAGTTAATGGGCTTTTCAAGAGGCAGAATCCACGCAAAGCAGCCGGGCCGGACTCTGTCTCTCCAGCCACCCTCAGGCACTGCGCTGACCAGCCGTCTCCGGTGTTCACCAACATCTTTAACACCTCCCTGGAGACATGCCATGTACCAGCCTGTCTCAAGTCCTCCACCATCATCGCTGTGCCCAAAAAGCTAAGGCCAACAGGACTAAATGATTACAGACCGGTCGCCCTTACATCTGTGGTAATGAAGTCTTTTGAGCGCCTGCTCCTGGCACACCTCAAAGCCATCACAGACCCTCTCCTGGACCCCCTTCAGTTTGCCTACAGAGCCAACAGGTCTGTGGACGACGCAGTTAACATGGCCCTCCACTTCACCCTACAGCATGTGGACGCCCCAGCATCCTACGCCAGGATCCTGTTTGTGGACTTCAGCTCTGCCTTCAACACCATCATCCCTGCCCTGCTTCAGGACAAGCTCTTCCAGCTGAACGTGCCCTACTCCACCTGCAGGTGGATCACAGACTTCCTCTCTGACAGGAAGCAGTGCGTTAAGCCGGGAACAGAAGTCTCTGACTCCAGGTCCATC
>NW_027423013.1:5715000-5717500 GCF_048934315.1 Petromyzon marinus
GGTGGCACAGAAATCCCTCGGAATGGGAAAACGGGTCATTTTCGTGTCGCCACATTGCATGCGAACCGCATGCAACTTTCAGAGGCATTTGCAGCAGAAATGCATGTGCAGTCAAAAAAAATTGATATTTTTCACGGATAGACCCCGTGAAACGCTAGAAATTGGCGGGGATGTGTCTCTTGTGGCTCACGGGGCTGTTCGGGTCGCACAGAAATCCCTGGGAATGGGAAAACGGGTCATTTTCGTGTTGCCACATTGCGTACGAACCGCATGAAACTTCCAGAGGCATTTGCAGCAGGAATGCATGTGCACTCAAAAACTTCTATATGTTTCACGGATAGACCCCGTGAAACGCTAGAAATTGGCGGGGATGTGTCTCTTGTGGCTCACGGGGCTGTTAGGGTGGCACAGAACTCCCTCGGAATGGGAAAAGGGGTCATTTTCGTGTTGCCACATTGCATAGGAACGCCATGAAACTTCCAGAGGCATTTGCAGCAGAAAGGCACGTGCACTCAAAAATTTTAATATTTTTCACGCATAGACCCCGTCAAACGCTAGAAGTTGGCGGGGATGTCTCTCTTGTGGCTCACGGGGCTGTTAGGGTCGCACAGAAATGCCTCGGAATGGGAAAACGGGTCATTTTTGTGTGGCCACATTGCATAGGAACGGCATGAAACTTCCAGAAGCATTTGCAGCAGGAATGCATGTGCACTCAAAAACGTCTATATTTTTCACGGATAGACCCCGTGAAACGCTATAAATTGGCGGGGATGTCTCTCTTGTGGCTCACGGGCGCTGTTAGTTAGGGTCGCACAGAAATCCCTCGGAATGGGAAAAGGGGTCATTTTCGTGTTGCCACATTGCGTACGAACGGCATGAAACTTCCAGAGGCATCTGCAGCAGAAATGCATGTGCACTCAAAAACGTCTATATTTTTCACGGATAGACCCCGTGAAACGCTATAAATTGGCGGGGATGTCTCTCTTGTGGCTCACGGGCGCTGTTAGTTAGGGTCGCACAGAAATCCCTCGGAATGGGAAAAGGGGTCATTTTCGTGTTGCCACATTGCGTACGAACGGCATGAAACTTCCAGAGGCATCTGCAGCAGAAATGCATGTGCACTCAAAAACGTCTATATTTTTCACGGATAGACCCCGTGAAACGCTAGAAATTGGCGGGGATGTGTCTCTTGTGGCTCACGGGGCTGTTAGGGTCGCACAGAAATCCCTCGGAATGGGAAAACGGGTCATTTTCGTGTTGCCACAATTGGCATACGAACGGCATGAAACTTCCAGAGGCATTTGCAGCAGAAATGCATGTGCACTCAAAAACGTGAATATTTTTTCACGGATAGACCCCGTCAAACGCTCGAATTTGGCGGGGATGTTTCTCTTGTGGGTCACGGGGCTGTTCGGCTCGCACAGAACTCCCTTGGTCCACCTGATTCGTGCATACAGGCAGCAACTAAAACTCTGTAAACCTGCTGTGAGGACATCTAAACAGTGGACCAGTGAGGCTGTGGAAGATTTGCGGGCGTGCTTAGACTGTACTGACTGGGATATGTTCACGACTGCTACCAATAGTCTGGATGAACTCACAGAGGCTGTGTACATCAGCTTCTGTGAGGACTGCTGTATCCCAACACGTACCAGGGTGAACTTTAACAACAACAAGCCCTGGTTCTCAGCAAAGCTCAAAAGGTTGAGGTTGGAGAAGGAGGAAGCGTTTAGGAGTGGGGATAGAGACAGATTCAAGGAGTCGAAGAACAGGTTTAGCAAAGCGGTGAGAGAGGCTAAACGACTGTACTCAGAGACACTAAAACACCAGTTCTCTACTAACGACGCTGCTTCTGTCTGCCAAAGGGCTCAGGCACATCACCAACTACAAACCCAGAGCGCCCCACACCACTAACGACTCCCGCCTAGCCAACGACCTGAACGAGTTCTACCGTAGATTTGAAAGACAATTGGACTGTCCTGAACCACCCCTTCCCACCCAAGAGGCCCCATCCCCCACCCATACTACAGAAACGACTCTCTCCTTTCAGGAGGGAGAAGTTAATGGGCTTTTCAAGAGGCAGAATCCACGCAAAGCAGCCGGGCCGGACTCTGTCTCTCCAGCCACCCTCAGGCACTGCGCTGACCAGCTGTCTCCGGTGTTCACCAACATCTTTAACACCTCCCTGGAGACATGCCATGTACCAGCCTGTCTCAAGTCCTCCACCATCATCGCTGTGCCCAAAAAGCTAAGGCCAACAGGACTAAATGATTACAGACCGGTCGCCCTTACATCTGTGGTAATGAAGTCTTTTGAGCGCCTGCTCCTGGCACACCTCAAAGCCATCACAGACCCTCTCCTGGACCCCCTTCAGTTTGCCTACAGAGCCAACAGGTCTGTGGACGACGCAGTTAACATGGCCCTCCACTTCACCCTACAGCATGTGGACGCCCCAGCATCCTACGCCAGGATCCTGTTTGTGGACTTCAGCTCTGCCTTCAAC
>NW_027423013.1:5727500-5730000 GCF_048934315.1 Petromyzon marinus
TTGGCGGCGATGTCTCTCTTGTGGCTCACGGGGCTGTTAGGGTGGCACAGAAATCCCTCGGAATGGGAAAACGGGTCATTTTCGTGTCGCCACATTGCATGCGAACCGCATGAAACTTCCAGAGGCATTTGCAGCAGAAATGCATGTGCAGTCAAAAAATTGAATATTTTTCACGGATAGACCCCGTGAAACGCTAGAAATTGGCGGGGATGTGTCTCTTGTGGCTCACGGGGCTGTTAGGGTGGCACAGAAATCCCTCGGAATGGGAAAAAACGGGTCATTTTCGTGTCGCCACATTGCATGCGAACCGCATGAAACTTCCAGAGGCATTTGCAGCAGGAATGCATGTGCACTAAAAAAATGTGATATTTTTCACGGAGAGACCCCGTGAAACGCTAGAAGTGGGCGGGGATGTCTCTCTTGTGGCTCACGGGGCTGTTAGGGTGGCACAGAAATCCCTCGGAATGGGAAAACGGGTCATTTTCGTGTCGCCACATTGCATACGAACCGCATGAAACTTCCAGAGGCATTTGCAGCAGGAATGCATGTGCACTCAAAAAAGTGAATATTTCTCACGGATAGACCCCGTGATACGCTAGAAATTGGCGGGGATGTCTCTCTTGTGGCTCACGGGGCTGTTAGGGTGGCACAGAAATCCCTCGGAATGGGAAAACGGGTCATTTTCGTGTCGCCACATTGCATGCGAACCGCATGCAACTTCCAGAGGCATTTGCAGCAGAAATGCATGTGCAGTCAAAAAAAATTGATATTTTTCACGGATAGACCCCGTGAAACGCTAGAAATTGGCGGGGATGTGTCTCTTGTGGCTCACGGGGCTGTTCGGGTCGCACAGAAATCCCTGGGAATGGGAAAACGGGTCATTTTCGTGTTGCCACATTGCGTACGAACCGCATGAAACTTCCAGAGGCATTTGCAGCAGGAATGCATGTGCACTCAAAAACTTCTATATGTTTCACGGATAGACCCCGTGAAACGCTAGAAATTGGCGGGGATGTGTCTCTTGTGGCTCACGGGGCTGTTAGGGTGGCACAGAACTCCCTCGGAATGGGAAAAGGGGTCATTTTCGTGTTGCCACATTGCATAGGAACGCCATGAAACTTCCAGAGGCATTTGCAGCAGAAAGGCACGTGCACTCAAAAATTTTAATATTTTTCACGAATAGACCCCGTCAAACGCTAGAAGTTGGCGGGGATGTCTCTCTTGTGGCTCACGGGGCTGTTAGGGTCGCACAGAAATGCCTCGGAATGGGAAAACGGGTCATTTTTGTGTGGCCACATTGCATAGGAACGGCATGAAACTTCCAGAGGCATTTGCAGCAGGAATGCATGTGCACTCAAAAACGTCTATATTTTTCACGGATAGACCCCGTGAAACGCTATAAATTGGCGGGGATGTCTCTCTTGTGGCTCACGGGCGCTGTTAGTTAGGGTCGCACAGAAATCCCTCGGAATGGGAAAAGGGGTCATTTTCGTGTTGCCACATTGCATACGAACGGCATGAAACTTCCAGAGGCATCTGCAGCAGAAATGCATGTGCACTCAAAAACGTCTATATTTTTCACGGATAGACCCCGTGAAACGCTATAAATTGGCGGGGATGTCTCTCTTGTGGCTCACGGGCGCTGTTAGTTAGGGTCGCACAGAAATCCCTCGGAATGGGAAAAGGGGTCATTTTCGTGTTGCCACATTGCGTACGAACGGCATGAAACTTCCAGAGGCATCTGCAGCAGAAATGCATGTGCACTCAAAAACGTCTATATTTTTCACGGATAGACCCCGTGAAACGCTAGAAATTGGCGGGGATGTGTCTCTTGTGGCTCACGGGGCTGTTAGGGTCGCACAGAAATCCCTCGGAATGGGAAAACGGGTCATTTTCGTGTTGCCACAATTGGCATACGAACGGCATGAAACTTCCAGAGGCATTTGCAGCAGAAATGCATGTGCACTCAAAAACGTGAATATTTTTTCACGGATAGACCCCGTCAAACGCTCGAATTTGGCGGGGATGTTTCTCTTGTGGGTCACGGGGCTGTTCGGCTCGCACAGAACTCCCTTGGTCCACCTGATTCGTGCATACAGGCAGCAACTAAAACTCTGTAAACCTGCTGTGAGGACATCTAAACAGTGGACCAGTGAGGCTGTGGAAGATTTGCGGGCGTGCTTAGACTGTACTGACTGGGATATGTTCACGACTGCTACCAATAGTCTGGATGAACTCACAGAGGCTGTGTACATCAGCTTCTGTGAGGACTGCTGTATCCCAACACGTACCAGGGTGAACTTTAACAACAACAAGCCCTGGTTCTCAGCAAAGCTCAAAAGGTTGAGGTTGGAGAAGGAGGAAGCGTTTAGGAGTGGGGATAGAGACAGATTCAAGGAGTCGAAGAACAGGTTTAGCAAAGCGGTGAGAGAGGCTAAACGACTGTACTCAGAGACACTAAAACACCAGTTCTCTACTAACGACGCTGCTTCTGTCTGCC
>NW_027423013.1:5740000-5742500 GCF_048934315.1 Petromyzon marinus
ACGGGTCATTTTCGTGTTGCCACATTGCATGCGAACGGCATGAAACTTCCAGAGGCATTTGCAGCAGGAATGCATGTGCAGTCAAAAAAGTGAATATTTTTCACGGATAGACCCCGTGAAACGCTAGAAATTGGCGGCGATGTCTCTCTTGTGGCTCACGGGGCTGTTAGGGTGGCACAGAAATCCCTCGGAATGGGAAAACGGGTCATTTTCGTGTCGCCACATTGCATGCGAACCGCATGAAACTTCCAGAGGCATTTGCAGCAGAAATGCATGTGCAGTCAAAAAATTGAATATTTTTCACGGATAGACCCCGTGAAACGCTAGAAATTGGCGGGGATGTGTCTCTTGTGGCTCACGGGGCTGTTAGGGTGGCACAGAAATCCCTCGGAATGGGAAAAAACGGGTCATTTTCGTGTCGCCACATTGCATGCGAACCGCATGAAACTTCCAGAGGCATTTGCAGCAGGAATGCATGTGCACTCAAAAAATGTGATATTTTTCACGGAGAGACCCCGTGAAACGCTAGAAGTGGGCGGGGATGTCTCTCTTGTGGCTCACGGGGCTGTTAGGGTGGCACAGAAATCCCTCGGAATGGGAAAACGGGTCATTTTTGTGTCGCCACATTGCATACGAACCGCATGAAACTTCCAGAGGCATTTGCAGCAGGAATGCATGTGCACTCAAAAAAGTGAATATTTCTCACGGATAGACCCCGTGATACGCTAGAAATTGGCGGGGTTGTCTCTCTTGTGGCTCACGGGGCTGTTAGGGTGGCACAGAAATCCCTCGGAATGTGAAAACGGGTCATTTTCGTGTCGCCACATTGCATGCGAACCGCATGCAACTTCCAGAGGCATTTGCAGCAGAAATGCATGTGCAGTCAAAAAAAATTGATATTTTTCACGGATAGACCCCGTGAAACGCTAGAAATTGGCGGGGATGTGTCTCTTGTGGCTCACGGGGCTGTTCGGGTCGCACAGAAATCCCTGGGAATGGGAAAACGGGTCATTTTCGTGTTGCCACATTGCGTACGAACCGCATGAAACTTCCAGAGGCATTTGCAGCAGGAATGCATGTGCACTCAAAAACTTCTATATGTTTCACGGATAGACCCCGTGAAACGCTAGAAATTGGCGGGGATGTGTCTCTTGTGGCTCACGGGGCTGTTAGGGTGGCACAGAACTCCCTCGGAATGGGAAAAGGGGTCATTTTCGTGTTGCCACATTGCATAGGAACGCCATGAAACTTCCAGAGGCATTTGCAGCAGAAAGGCACGTGCACTCAAAAATTTTAATATTTTTCACGCATAGACCCCGTCAAACGCTAGAAGTTGGCGGGGATGTCTCTCTTGTGGCTCACGGGCGCTGTTAGTTAGGGTCGCACAGAAATCCCTCGGAATGGGAAAAGGGGTCATTTTCGTGTTGCCACATTGCGTACGAACGGCATGAAACTTCCAGAGGCATCTGCAGCAGAAATGCATGTGCACTCAAAAACGTCTATATTTTTCACGGATAGACCCCGTGAAACGCTAGAAATTGGCGGGGATGTGTCTCTTGTGGCTCACGGGGCTGTTAGGGTCGCACAGAAATCCCTCGGAATGGGAAAACGGGTCATTTTCGTGTTGCCACAATTGGCATACGAACGGCATGAAACTTCCAGAGGCATTTGCAGCAGAAATGCATGTGCACTCAAAAACGTGAATATTTTTTCACGGATAGACCCCGTCAAACGCTCGAATTTGGCGGGGATGTTTCTCTTGTGGGTCACGGGGCTGTTCGGCTCGCACAGAACTCCCTTGGTCCACCTGATTCGTGCATACAGGCAGCAACTAAAACTCTGTAAACCTGCTGTGAGGACATCTAAACAGTGGACCAGTGAGGCTGTGGAAGATTTGCGGGCGTGCTTAGACTGTACTGACTGGGATATGTTCACGACTGCTACCAATAGTCTGGATGAACTCACAGAGGCTGTGTACATCAGCTTCTGTGAGGACTGCTGTATCCCAACACGTACCAGGGTGAACTTTAACAACAACAAGCCCTGGTTCTCAGCAAAGCTCAAAAGGTTGAGGTTGGAGAAGGAGGAAGCGTTTAGGAGTGGGGATAGAGACAGATTCAAGGAGTCGAAGAACAGGTTTAGCAAAGCGGTGAGAGAGGCTAAACGACTGTACTCAGAGACACTAAAACACCAGTTCTCTACTAACGACGCTGCTTCTGTCTGCCAAAGGGCTCAGGCACATCACCAACTACAAACCCAGAGCGCCCCACACCACTAACGACTCCCGCCTAGCCAACGACCTGAACGAGTTCTACCGTAGATTTGAAAGACAATTGGACTGTCCTGAACCACCCCTTCCCACCCAAGAGGCCCCATCCCCCACCCATACTACAGAAACGACTCTCTCCTTTCAGGAGGGAGAAGTTAATGGGCTTTTCAAGAGGCAGAATCCACGCAAAGCAGCCGGGCCGGACTCTGTCTCTCCAGCCACCCTCAGGCA